>NC_056725.1:1111756850-1111791850 GCF_019279795.1 Protopterus annectens
ACACACACACATATATATATATATATATATATATATATATATATATATATATATAGATAGATAGATAGATAGATATGTGTATACGGGTCTATATTAGTGCATGAAACATTCACTTCAGCAAACCTCTGTTCATTGAACAAAAAACATTACACATTCACTTCAGTGAAATACTTACACAGGGATTAGAAGTAGTTGACCAGCATAAGGAAATTTGCCCTTTAACCCACTGTAGTGCAATCTCTTAGTTGATATATATAGTTTGGGTATGTAGGGGGTGCAGCCCCCCACCTGGGTTTTTTAAAATTCTCCAGTGTGTGTTATGGAGAAATTTCGGGCAAGTAGTTATTTTCCCATGCATCACATTCAGAGAATTGAGCATTTGCTGAAGTGAATGTTTGATGTTTTTGTTCGATGAACAGAGGTTTGCTGAAGTAAACCTTCGATGAACTAATATAGACCCATGTGTATACATATATACGAGCACACACATACACACACACACACACACACACACACACACACACACACACACACACACACACACACACACATTCAAATACATATATATGTATGAATGTATACACAATGCAAAGTTTCATGAAGTCACACATGACATCAGAACATAATCTTTCTTCTGTGGAGATAATGAACAATTCCATAATATCTCTTTTTATCACACAGAGTTAATGCAAAATGTTTTATTCCTTTCTTCAATGGATAAACACTTTGAAGAAACAATCTGGCCAGAAGCGTTTTAACAATTACTTCTGTGTAATGAAGTCACTGTTATGAAACTAGCCATGGGAGATATAAAGGTTTCCATTTAGTAAATGGAAGATGTTTGAATGTTCAGTGGTCTACAAGCCTTCATTAAGCATTCCGGCTAATAAGCCAAACTCCACTAGATCTGGACATGTTCCAAGATAAGTGAAAAGTCTTGCCATGGTATAAGTCTCACGAATCCATTACATTGGGAAGATCCCAAATAAGGTCTTCAGTTTTTTGTTACATATAATACATACATGGTACAATTTATCGATCTCCCTCTGACAGGACAGGCCTGTCTTCCTCTTGTTATCATCCTCTTCCAGCTTTCAGTCTTTACAGTTCCCATTATCTTTCACTTGAAAGAAGTAAAGTTGAATGCCGTTCCCTATCTCTCTCATTCTCTCACTCTCCTTTCCAAAATCATGACAATCAAAAATTCCATTACTGCCCCTAAAATTTCTTTAAAAAAATATTAAATGTCATCCACTTTCTCACATTTGTAACGCGTCTGTACATTCAGTTTCATCCCTGATTAAAGGGAAACTTATATCGTATTCCAAATTCATGAAACAGTTTGCCCCATGGGTAGTCTCCAACCTTTAGATAGATTGAAAATAATTGTCTACAAATGTCTACACTTTCTTCACCAAAGAAAGTGTTATCCTTAAGTGATAAAAGAATGAGCCTGCCTTGCTGTTAGTACCGCGTCTGTTCTTTTAAAGACAGAGACACACTTTCCTAGTGCAATTCTTCTTCACATTAAAATGGTGTTGATTCTTTTGATCATTTACTGCCGTTTCATCTACTCATCAACATCTTCTTTTTCCAGAGAAACCGTAATAACCTGTCATAGGTTCATAGTTTAGTACTAAGCTAACTGCCCTTACGAGCCATTTTAAGCCTAGCCAATTATCCCTTGTGAGACTCAAACCCTGCACCTTGTGTTTGTAAGGCAAACACCTTAGCCATTAAGCCACCCTCCCAGCCCTTCCCTATGATTCTCCCCTCTTTATTAATAGTTGTTCTGCAGATGACCCTTAAATTTCAATGGCCCATTGCATAAACAGTCTACATATTTGTTGTGGTTTTAATAATACTCAAAACATATAATCCCTCATGCATTTCTGTCCTTCTTCCCACATGCAAAATGTGTAGGGGAGGGACAAAAATACATGAGGGATTACATACATACAGAATGTTTACTTTTACACAGCATTATCCACTAAGAGGTCTCTATTCTAGGTCACCTCCTTTTCTATGACTCTTCTGCTTGCTATTCTCTAAAATTAAACAGAACTTCGCCAGCTAGTTCCTGTTGCTGGGATGCCATAATATACAAAATTAGACATGATCCCCCTTTTCATATTCAAGAGCATTATTAACAAGTAACTCACTGGAAGATGTAAATGTTTTTACTAGTCATCTTTAACACAGTTTAAAATATCCATCCAACTTAACCCTTAATTCTGTACCTTTCCATTGTTCATGTTTTGTGAGTCCATTTAATCAACCAGCTCTTGCCCCACACTTTGTCTTTTAAGATTTGTACTTACTAGTCCCTTTGTGACCTGCCCAGTCTCTGATATCTCTCCTGTTCTCATTATCCCCAAATGTCATTTCACCTTTCTCACTGCAATTGGCAGGGTTAGTGGTGCAACAGGTAGCACACTCACCTTTGGTGCAGAAGGCTAGGTTCTATTCCCTATGAGGGAGATTGAGTTGTGACATTGTAGCTCAGCATAAAGGAGGTGCTGTACTCTTTCCTGAGTATGCTGTCCTTTGGATGAGGCGTTAAAATGAGGTCCCATCTGCTTGAACTGGCTGTAGCTCAAACAGATGCAAAAAATCTCATAGCACCTATCAAAAAGAGTAGGGTTTTTATTAGTAAACATTAATCATATATAAGTATTAATTACATATTTATATATATATATATATATATATATATATATATACATAATTATTTACATATATACATTATTTACAATTATATACATTTTCACAATCTGACATAAAGATATGTCAATAAAAAACTGCCCCTACACTTTTTTTCCACAAACAAAAATGTTTTTTTTTCAAAATATCTGCCAAACACCATTTCCCATAGAAATTGATTTCATTATATCTTTCAGTTCATAAAGTGCATGATACATAAAATATGTATTGTCCAGATTTCTCACATAATGTTGTTTCGTGTCACCATAATAAACATACTCAATGATGTCCATGTTTAGTTCAACTTTACTAATTCTCTCTAACATGTTTTTATTACATAACTCTTCCCATATTTCTTTTCACTCTCACACAAGTCAAAAACACATGTTCTGTGGTCTCATGCTCTTTACATTTATTACATATTCTATCATGTATTGTTTTATAATGCATATTTGCCCTAACCAGTAGCTTATTTATTGATAGCCTGCATAAAAAAACTTTACATTCATGAATATTTTTATATTTACTTTATTATATCTTGTTAATATTGTTTTCTTTTTTGTGTCTAGACATTTCCATGGATCAATTATATAATGTGTTTTCATCCTATTTATATACCAATCTTTTCTGCCCTTTCCAGTTTCATTAATATTCAATTTTCATAATATAATTTTATTTTGATATTCCTTTACTTCTTTCATGAGAAATATATTTTCTTTACCTCCATTTTTCCTCAAAACTTTTATATTTAAAATATATAATGTTATCTGTCAAATCCTTATGTGCTTTTGCATAAGCTTTCATAACTTTCTTGTTATATTCCTGCAGATATCCTGATACGGAATGATTTTGATAATGCAGTACCATGTGCTCAAGCAGTTACATGCAGTCAGGCTTGGAGACAAGCATGTGGGTCTGGTAGCCTGGGGGAGACCCAGTCAGACTGCATACTTGCAGCCAGGACTGGTGAGATGGTTACTTCAGGGAGGGAGCTACTCTGTAGCAGTGAGACTGGAGGTGAGCCACAGCTGCTTGTGGGTACTGATGGTCCCTTGGACAAAGTGATTGCAAGAGCAGAGGTGAGTAGTAGTACCCAGGCTGACAGTGGGGTACCACTGTAAGAGGATGCCAAACATCCTGTGGAAGGGGTGCTGGGAAGGGTTACAAAGACAGAGATGAGACAGGCTCAGCTCTCAGACCCTACATTACAAGGCCTGAGAGAGGTAACTAGTGAGGTGCCTGAATCTCAAGGGACAAAGGGTAACTGTATAGAGAGTGGACCCCTTGAGGGAGGGCTAGAAGGTGAGAGAATACAGCAAGTTGGTAGTGCCTACAGCCTACCATCTGGCACTTCTAGCTACAGCTCATGATATTCCCTTTGCAGGTCAAATAGGCATCAAACATACAATGAGACATATTATGCAGAACTTCTACTGGACTGGAATTTCCAGAGATGTAACAGGGTACTGCAGAACCTGTGAGCAGTACCAAAAGGTAGGCAACGCAGGAGAAAAAGTGAAAGCTCCTTTGATGCCTTTGACTGTGAATGAGGAGCCATTTCAAGGGGTTGCTATTGATATTGTGGGGCCTCTGAGTACCCCAAGTTCAACAGGGAAAATGTATATCCTACTGGTAGTAGATTATGCTACAAGATACCCTGTGGCAGTGGCTTTGTCCTCCATTGAGGGGGGAAAAGGTGGCAAATGCTTTGTTATAGGTTTTCAGCAGGATAGGTTTCCCAAAAGAAATACTGTCTGACAGAGGTGTCAATGTCATGTCAGACCTGCTGGCTTGTTATGTGGAAGTACTGTGGGGTGAAGTACCTGAAGACCACCCCCTACCATCTCCAGATTAATCGTGTTGTTGAGTGGTTAAACTCTACAATCAAGTCCAGGCTACAGGCATTTGCAGTCCAGTTTAAGAGGGAGCGGGACAAATATTTGCCCCATCTTTGGATATTCACATCCCGACTCCACGCCCTGCCCTGAAAACCACAGTGAAAAACTTCTCTAAAGCAAATTTCACACTCCTCAAAACCGAGGTGGAATCCTTCAAAGCCCCCGGACCTGTGGAAAATACGGCCCAGACCGGAAAATCCTTTATAAACGCATTCTATGAACACCTTCAGGAATGCATGGATCATGCAATCCCAAATAAAACCAAGACCCAATCCTCCAAAGGCAGACGTCCTGTCTGGTGGACCCCAGCCATAAACAAACTATACAATAGAAGGAGGAAGCTACTACATGATAGAGCAAAATCCCAAAAAGGGAAGGCATCTCTGATCAGTATTAGCAAAAAACTACGGGCACTCATAAAATCGTCTAAGGCCAGCTTCGAGAGAAAAATTGCACAGGACACTAAGGATAATCACAAGGCATTCTTTAGTTATGTTAAGAACCTGGGTGGGAATTCCCAGATATGCTCAGAATTAGTCCAAAATGACAAAAAATACACTGAACCCACAGACATTGCCAACATCCTAGCTGACAGGTTCAGCGCAAACTTCTCCTCCCCCTCCCCACCAAAAGGACAAATATCTATCCCAGCAGAGTGCTGCCCCCCCTGACATCTCAGATGCTCAGGTAAGAGCTGCCCTCTCCAAAGCAAAAAACACATCATCAATGGGACCAGACGGTGTCCCAGGCTGAGTCCTACATGAACTCCAAGAAGAGCTAAACCCAAACATAAAACTACTGCTCAATCTCAGCCTTACTACAGGATATGTACCCAAAGAGTGGTGTACAGCAACAGTGGTCCCTCTCCACAAAGGTGGTGCCTCAACGGATCCTGGAAACTATTGCCCCATAAGCCTGACTAGCTTGGTCTGCAAAGCTATGGAAAGGATCATCATGGACCTCATAAATAAAGATATTGGGGACCTACAGACACTTGATTCTACCCAGTTTGGCTTTGTTAAGGAAAGATCCTGCCTCTTAAACGTGGTCAATTTCTTTGAAACAGTCACCAAGGCCATTGACGAGGGGAAGGTGGTCCACACAGCCTACCTGGACCTCGCAAAAGCCTTCGATACAATACCCCACTCGGCATTATAGATAAGCTCACCAGCTTAAATATAAACCCCTATATCACTAGATGGGTTGCAAACTGGCTCAAGGATAGAACCCACATGGTTAGAATTGCTGGAGCCATGTCAGACTCCAAACTAGTTACAAGTGGCATCCCACAAGGCTCAGTCCTGGGACCTCTCTTGTTCGGTATATATTTCTTGGGGGTACAGGCCAACACGGAAGGACTGTGGCTGACCAAGTTCGCAGATGACTGCAAACTGGGTGCCATAATCGACTCTCCAGCCGACACAAGCATCCTCTAAAAGGGCCTCATAGAAACAGACAACTGGTGCCAGAGCCATGGCTTCAAGCTAAATGCCAAAAAGTGTATAGTCATCCCCTTTGGCAAAAACAAAGTGCCCACAAATTACCACATAGGTGGTAATCCATTAAGTACAGAAGAAGTAATTAGGGACCTGGGGACCCAAGTTGATAGCAATCTCTCATTTGACAACCACGTGGCCAAAGTGGTTAGAAAAACATTTTATATAGCCCACCTAATCATGAAGGGATTCACATCTAGATCAGGGGAGGTCATTGTGCCTCTTTACTCATCCCTCATCAGGCCCATAATTGAGTACAATGCCCCTTTTGGGATGAACCTTACCAGACACCTGCAGCAACTGGAAAGACCCCAAAAGTACCTCACCAAGAGGATCAAAGGGCTCAAACAGATGCCATATGCTGCCCGGTTAAAGAAACTCCAGCTATACTCAGTAGCATACCACCTGCTCAGAGGTGATCTGTGCCTGACGTATAAAGCCATGTCCAGCTCGGAATTAATGGACATACTGCACCTCAGAAAATCCAAATCCCATCGAGCTATGCGCTCGAGAGACTTGAACCTCAGCACTGAAATAAATAGGACATGCTGGAGGGACAGATTCATAACCCAGAGGCTTCCTTCACTCTGAAATAAAATCCCAGTCCAGGTTAGGCAGAGTCCCTCATTGACTCTCTTCAAGAGGAATCTTGATGAGTGGATGGGAGATCATGGGTTTACCCTGGGTATCACTTCTGTGTCACTGTTAGACAGAGGCACAGTATACTAACCTCGAAAAAGGGCATAGCAAAATTAATTTAAAATGGGTGGCGAAAGCCAAACACACTTTGGCTAGGCTTATAAATGCCCTAGGGCAGATAGCCTAGTATGAACCTATGAATCTATGAACCTATCTCTTGTTTGCTTACAGACAGGTTCCCCAGGAATCCACAGGTTTTTCACCCTTTGAGTTGTTGTATGGGCATAGAGTGAGGGGGGGCTCTAGATTTAATTCATGATGAGTGGGAAGGTGAGTGTAAATCTCAGAAGGAGTCTGCTGTGGCATATGTCCTAATCCTCAGGACAAGGCTCAGGGAACTAATGGGCTTGGCCCAGGGGAACCTGGTAAAAGCCCAACAACAGAAAAATATCTGTTATGGCAGGAATGCTCAAGCTAGAGAGTATGCTGTGGGGCAGCAGGTAATGGTTCTTATTCCTGTCAGACATAACAAGCTGCAAGCAGCTTGGGAAGAACCCTACAAGGTGGTAAGGAAGGTCATTAATGTTACCTACATGGTAGAACTACAAGGCAGGAAGGAGGCAGGGACACAAATTGTGCCATGTTAACATGATGAAACCTTGCCATGATAGGGAGGCACTTGTGCTGAGTATCTGCAGTGGATTGCAGGAGGAGTCTGAGGGAGATCTGGTGACCGATCTCCTCGGTGAGGCTCAGACTGACACCTCAGTGGAAGGGGTAGCAATGTCTCAGTAGCTATCTCCTACCCAGGTTTGAGACATCTGACCAGTGTTACAGGAGTTTGGGGACATGTTCACTGGGAAATCAGGGTGCACCCACCTGGTGCAGCACCAGGTGGATACAGGACCCCAGAGGCTTATTAGGCAAGCCCCTTATAGGGTGCCTGAGACAGTCAACCAGACTCTGAGGGAGGAGATACAGGAAATGTTGGAATTAGAGGTAATTCAAGAGTCCAAAAGTCCCTGGGCCTCCCCAGTGGTGCTGGTGCCAAAGAAGGATATTTGCACCATGTTCTGTCTGGACTACAGGAAACTAAATGGTCACACAGAGTCAGATACTTACCCCATGCCTAGGTCAGATGAAGCCCTAGAGCAGTTGGGTGGGGCTAAGTATCTTACCACTATTGATCTTAAACAAGAAAAACAAACTCAACTGGATCCACAATCCACTGGTATCTCCACAAAAAACGAAAAAAGCAGCACACACTGGATAAGAACTGATTGTTTTACTGGATTCTGGTACCTCGGCCTTCGCCTTCACATGGAACAATGTTATGAAATACATAAGGGGGATTACTCTGGTTTTAGATTTAGTATTTTGGCAAAACCATGGGGAATAGGAGAAAATAATATTAATTTTCAACAAAAACTATTGAATATGGAATCCAGGTTTATTATAAATTTTGGAACATTATTTCCCAATGGGATGAATTTAGAATCTTAATGCCTTAAGTATTATGTTGTAGAATGTTTATATATGAATGTGTATGTATATGTTTCTTTAAATGGTGAAGCATTTAATTGATTAATTATTTAATTATGTAATTGATTGTAAGAGGTGTATTTATACTGGTTTGTATTTCATAACATTGTTCCATGTGAAGGCGAAGGCCGAGGTACCAGAATCCAGTAAAACAATCAGTTCTTATCCAGTGTGTGCTGCTTTTTTCGTTCCACTATTGATCTTACCAAGGGTTACTGGAAGGTGCCCTTGACTCCAAGTGCTAGAGAGAGGTCAGCCTTTGTGACTCATTTGGCTTGTATGATTCACAAAGATGCCCTTTGGGAAGAAAAATGCTCCATCACTTTCCAGAGGCTGGTAGATCATATCCTAGCAGGAGCAGGAGAGTTTGTCTTTGCTTACTTAGATGATACTACCATCTACAGCCATTCCTGGCAAGAGCACCTTCAACATGTCAAGGAGGTGCTGGGCAGACTACAGAGGGCAGGGCTGCCCATTAAGCCAAGCAAATGTCAGGTGGGTATGGCAGAGGTCTCCTACCTGGGACATAGAGTGGGGAGTGGAAAGATCAGGCCAGAACCTGCCAAAGTGGAAGCCATTTATGCATGGCCAGCACCTGTTACCAAAAAGCAGGTGAGGGCATTCTTAGGGACAGCAGAGTACTACAGAAAGTTTGTCCCCAGTTATAGTACCATAGCTGCTCCCCTCACAAACCTGACAAGGAAAAACAGGCCAGATAAAGTAGTGTGGAAGACAGCATGTGAGCAGGCATTCCAGAAGCTTAAAAAAACTTTGGGAGGAACCCCTGTGTTAACCAGTCCAGATTACAGCAAATAATTTGTTGTGCAGGTGGAGGGTGGGGGTTGTACTTAGCCAGATTTCTTAAGTGTGAGAAGAGCACTCAGTGGTTTATCTCAGCCATAGGCTCCAATCCAGGGAGAAATGCTATGGAGCTGTAGAAAAGGAATGTCTAGCCATAGTGTGGGCAGTGCATAAACTTCAGCCTTATCTGTATGGAAGGACATTCACTGTAGTTACAGATCACAATCCCCTAACATGGTTACATCAAGCCAGCCAGCAAAATGCCAAGTTACTAAAGTGGAGCCTCTGGTTCAAAGCATATACTATGTCAGTGCAGCATCGCAGTATGATTAGCAATGCCAATGCAGATTGGCTCTCAAGACAGGGAACAGGGTACGGTATACCGAGATAGGCCCAACCCTCTCAAGCAACGTTTCTTAAGGGTCACTTGAAAAACTAGCTTGAGGTCTTGTGGGATGAGAAATGTGATAAACTGAAAGGCTGCCAGCCTAGCTAGATAGTATTTTGTAGATAATTCTATGTCATTGTAAATATTAATGTAATCCACAGGCTTGTTTTACAAATGTAAAGAGAACTAACTATATGTTATGGTTAAACTATATGTTATATTTTAGCTTCAAAAATGTAACCACAGTGCACCCTGCTGGAAGAAAAGCTGTTAAGTAAAGAATTACAACTGCGTTTGATTTCGAGCTCAGAGATAGGATGTCTGGCCTAGCAAATTCTTTCTATTGTTTAAGACAGAGAAAATTACTAGATTTTACATGTAAAAGAGTCTTTTATTGCTGTGGCTTCATGGCCAGGTGGAACTTACAAAGATGTAAATTTTGAGTTTCTGTTAGCCTGGAAACTAAAGGAGAAGTGATAAAAATGATGCAATGTGAAATGGCTCAGCAGTACTTTGTATTATCAATTTAAGACTTTCTCAGAGAAAAAGACTGAGCATTTTGTATCTTGTCTAAGATCTAGTAAAAACATCCACTCACCAGCACTTGCTGGCTCTGCATGTTAATACTATTTAGAACAGTGATTTCTCTTAGAGTTAGATAGGAATTTAGTCAGGTTAGTCTAGCTGTTTTCTATATTTATGTCAGACTATCCTACACTATTGTTTTAAAGTTTCCTGTAATTTCTGAACTCTTGATTAGCACTGTGTTGAATTGATGAGATTTGTCTTGTGTTTGTATTATTTATTATTAAATATTTTTAAACCTTTCAACTGTGGCTGTTTTGTGTAGAGATAATTTAAGCTCTAGAGTACTTGGATGTATTTGGTGATAATGTCCAAGCCATTCCAATAGTCTTGCTGTTCAGCACACTTACTATTTGGATAACAGTAATATTACACAGTGAAATTGGTCACCCTTTGGGAAGGGCCTTATAGTTGCTGATAGTAGTGGTTGGTGGCAGTTGGTACAACCTTATAGTCTGGCCAGAAATGGGTCATAGCTGGATAACTTGTGCCAGGCTTCCCCAGGAATGTCTGTGTTTCTGTATCTAAATCAAATCTTAAAGTGTGTGTGTGTGTGTGTGTGTGTGTGTGTGTGTGTGTGTGTGTGTGTGTGTGTGTGTGTATGTGTGTGAGCCACTTGGGCAGGGACACAAAGCACTGGTTGGATAGAGAGGGTGCTGGAGGTTTTAGCTTGACCACTAGGCTGAGATCTGTACCCTATAGCTGTGCCAGTGGGGAGTCTTATTGGGGATCTGGAGAGAAAGGGAGGAAATCACCCTCAGACTGACTGTGATCTCTGTGTGCTCTTAAGGGAAATTGTACTTTACTGTGTGTATACTTGTTAACCCCCAATGTGCACGCCCCTCACCAGTGCTAGTGGTGAGGATTGAGACTCCTTGATTACTGGGCCAGTGCCTGGACATCACACTAATGTTATAGGCCTCTAATTTCCAATAAAAAAATCATACTGTATTTTGTCAAATGTTTTACATAAATCTCCTATAATGATCTTTGATTCCACTTTCTTATTTATAATATCATCTATTACTTCCTTTCTAATCCAGAATAAATTTTGACTTATTTTCCCTTTCTACCAAATATTGTTTGATCAAGCAACTTTTATTAGTTAATCTCTTTGTAATTCTCATCGGTATTTCATAATTGGTATTAGTCAAAAGCATCAGTTTCCAATTCTTTGCATCTTTTCTTTCACCTTTTTTCCATATGAATGGTACTACACCTGTGCAAATTTCCTCATACATAATTCCCAATTCTAACTTTTCATTGAGAACTTCTAACATTGCTTTTTGCCATATATCCATTTCTTTATACAATGATATTCAATGCCATCTATGTTGCAGTATTTAACTTTATATATTTTAATATATCATTTAGATCGTTCAAGGTTATCTTTTGTTGCAAACTTTCATTGCCTTCTTTAACCAGTTTATTAAACTCATATTTTTGATTTCTAATTGTTTATGTTTTCAGTTGTTTATATGTTCCTTAATAATTTTACATATACCTTCTTGTCTTGTTACTTTCTTTCCTTCATTGTCATTTAACTCTCATTATTTTTTCTTGTTTTCTCTCATCATCTTGTTTAAATATGGCACCACTGTTTTATCCCTGTAAACAATATTTTTGTTCATATAATAATTTCTTATCCTGTCTTGATTCATTTCATATAATTGTTTTTCTTTGTCATTATAACTTTTTTCTTTATTTATTAATGCTCAGAACACAGTTTGGCTTAATGTTTTATATCTTTCTTTTTCTTTTTTCTCTTATTCTCGATGGATTCTAAAAAAACACTTTTTGTATTTTTCTTTAAAGCTTATCCACCATATTGTCCAATTTTCATAAAATATATTCATATTTATATGATCTTTCCATACCTTGATTACTTCTTTTCTATCCTCTTGCTTTAATTCTTTTTCACACATACTTTTAATTTCCTTATTTTTATATATTCTTCCTTTTCATCTATTTTTATCCAAATCACTATATGATCTGAAAATTATGCATATTTTATACCCTTCTGTATTACTCCTATACTATCTGAGATCAAAAAATAGTCAATTTTGTTTTTTTATTTTGCTTCTTTTATAGGTCAAATGAATTTTATCCTCTCTCTCTCTCTCTCTCTATATATATATATATATATATATATATATATGTATATGGGAACACTTCACATAATCGAATTATTGAAATCTCGAATTTCATATGTTCGAGACCATATGATCGAGATTTTAATAAATGGAATGTGTGTAGTGTTTAGAAATAAGACTTTACTTACCTTAATACATTACGTGCACACAGAGGCAAGTGTTGTTGTATGCCTTGTGTGTACGTAATGTTTTATTTGTTTTGCGGTGTTGGCAGGAAGTGAGAAATCTCCCGTTTTGCGCTTCCGCATACAGCGCAAGATGGGAGATTTCCCATCTCCCCACTGTAGCACGATCTTGGAGTTGGTATATTTAAGTAGGGGGGGTGTGTGGGGCACAGCCCCCCACATGGGGGGTGCAGGGTGGCGAAGCCCCCCTGCAAAAGCAAAGTTTGTGTTTTTTTTTTTTTTTATGGTTTCCCTTCAGAAGTTCGAGTTTCCGAAACTCGAGCTTTTGGTTTCGGTTATTTGCAGTTCGAGATTTTGGAAATTCGATCTTCTGAAGTGAATCCATATATATATATATATATATATATATATATATATATATATATATATATATATATATATATATATATATGGGTCCTCTTCAGTCGATCAAATGTTTACAAGTTTGAACCACATATTCCTGAGACCATATGTTCATACTTGTAAAAGTTTGATTGGACTGAATGGAGATCTCTGTACAGAGTTAAAAGGGAAGATTTCCCATTTCTGCAATGTAGTGTGAGCTCAGAGTTGGTATATTTAAGTAAGGGGGGTGTGGGGGATGCAGGGGGGCATATCCCCCCCTGCTATAGACATTTAGTTTTTGTGTTTTTTTTGTTTTATTTGTTTTTATTTCAGTGTTCGAACATATGGTCTCTGCCATATGTGGTTCGAACTTGTAAAAGTTTGATCTACTGAAGTAGATCCATATATATATATATATATATATATATATGTATATATATATATATATATATATATATATATATATATATATATATATATATATATACATATAGATATATATATATATGTATACAGTAAACTTTCAGTTAACCAGAACTCAAACAAATGGCACTCTCAAGCACCAGCAAAAAATATAGAAGAAATACAGTACAATTTTCATGTGTTGCACTTTCTGTTTTCCCCATGCAGAAACAAACCTTATGTTTTTAGAGTTTTAGAGTTTTAAAAAGGAAGATAAAAATAAATTCCCTCTCTTCCAACCTGAGAACAACTCAAACCAAACAAATTATATAGGGTACAGTATTAGTCAGGCCTATTTTTAATAGTAACTCAAGCAACCAGAAGCGACAGTTATCTGGCATCTACCAATCCCCATGCTTGCCAGTTAAATGAGAGTTTGCTGTGTGTGTATATATATATATATATATATATATATATATATATATATATATTACCACATTTCATTATTTCCTTTATTTTTACATCACTACTATTTCTCTTGTCTGTTCTTAAGTTCTTAAGTTACAGTTAAAATCTCCTGCTATTATTATTATATACATATTAACACAAATATAATCCAGAAACTTTTTAAATAATGTTTTTCTTTCTTTTTTGTAATGTAAGCATACAGAGCAATAATTCTATATAACTTTCTGTTCCATCTTATATCTAATACTGTAATATGTCCTGATTCAGTAATGGTTACATCTAATATTTTAATGTTTTTTGAGATAGTATACATATCCCTGAACAAACATCTTTCCTCATATTCCAAATGATCGGCCCATTCCATAATTTTTCTGTTTTCTTCCTTTCTTGGACTGTTAATGATCTAATGTGTTCTAATACATTGACATGTGCATTTACTAATGTACACCATTCTAAAATTCCAATACTTCTCCTAACATTTTTTATGGTGTTAACATTCAAAACTACTATCTTCATTTTTTACCCAAAGTTAATGTGTAGTATTTCCCAGAGGTTCATAGATGTGTACTAGACTAATGGCCCTGGAGCCTTTACACGCCTAGCCCATAGAATTACACTGGCATTGTGCCACCCAACCTTAGTTCCTAGTGTCTCTGTTGAGCAGAGCCACTGGAGTGATCCCCAGGGTGAATTTTCTTTTTCCCATCCACCCATCAAGATTTCTCTCGAAGAGGGCCAGTGAGGTGCTCTGCTTGACATGTATGGGAAGTCTATTCCATAGCATGGGCAGTCTCTGGGTTATGAACCTGTCTCTCCAGCATGTTCTGTTGATTGTGGTAATGAGGTTGAGGTCTCTGGACAGTGTGGTGTGGAGGGATTGGGATTTCTTTAGATGTAACATTTCTAACAGACCTGGGTCAGACATGGCTTTGTAAGTCAAGCAGAGATTACCTGTAGGTGATATAAGACAGAGAATAGTTGGAGATTTTGAGTTTGTCTATATAGGACAAGTGTTTAAGGCCTAGGATCCTCTTTGTAAGGTACCTTTGCGGCCGCTCCAGTTGTTGCAGGTGTCTAGTGAGGTCCATGCCAAATGGGGCATTGTACTCGATGACTGGCCTAATGAGGGAAGAGTAGAGGGAGACAATGACCTCTTTCTTCCTGCATGCAAAACCTTTAGCAATGAGATATGCCACATAGAAGGACTTTCTGACCACAGTGGCAATGTGGTGGTCAAAAGAGAGGTTGTTGTTAACCTGTGTTCCCAGATATCTTATAACGCCTTCTGTGTTCAGTGGACTACCATCAATGATGTGGTAATTCAAGGGAGCTGGGTTTTTCCCAAAGGGGATGAAGACACATTTTTTGGCCATGAGCTTAAGGCCATGGTTCTGGCACCAGTTGTTGGTCTCAATGAGGCGTTTCTGTAGGATGTCAACATCCCTTGGGGAGTTAATAATAGCTCCCAACTTACAATCATCTGCAAACTTTGTCAGCCAGAGTCCCTTTGTGTTGGCCTGGACTTCAGAGAAGTAGATACCCAACAGGAGAGGACCCAGGACCAAACCCTGTGGGATTCCACTCCTGACTGGTCAGCAGTCTGACTTGGAGTCAGCTACTTTCACACTGTGGGTTCTATCTGTGAACCAATTTGCAACCCACCTAGTGATATAGGGGTTGATGCCTAGCTTAGTAAGTTTTTCTATGATTCCTGAGTGGGGAATGGTATCAAAGGCCTTGGCCAGATCAAGGTCGGTTATATGAACCACCTTACCTTCATCCACATCTCCGAAGACTGACTCAAAGAAGTCGACCAAGTTGAGCAGGTATGATCTACCCTTCACAAAACCAAACTGTGTAGGTTCTAGAGTTTGGAAATTCCCTATATCCTTGTTTATTAGGTCCATGATGATGTGTTCCATAGCTTTGCATGTCAAACTCATCAGACTAATGGGGCAATAGTTCTTGGAGTCTGTAGTCACTCCTCCTTTGTCGAGAGGGATGACTGTAGCAGTTCTCCATTCGGTAGGGACAAAGACTGAGGTGAGGCTGTGATTGAACAGGGCACACAGGTGAGATGCCAGTTCACTCTGTAGTTCATGTAGAACACAGCCAGGGATACTCTCAGGTCCCATAGAAGCTGTATTCTTGATCTTGGACAGTGCTGTTTTAACCTGTGCAGCAGTAATACTGTGTGCCTGGCAATCTACTGGTATTGTGATTAGGTCCTTTGGTTAGTTAGCACTGAATCTGTCCACCAGTACATTTGCAAAATCTGTTGGCTCAGTGTAGGAGGTACCATTGTGCACTAGCTCAGAACAAATCTGGGTATTACCATGGAGATTCTTTACTTAACTCTAAAAGGGCTTGTGGTTGTCTTTACTATCTGCTGCAATTCTGTTTTCATAGCTAGCTTTAGAGGATTTGATGAGGGATCTCAACCTTTTGCTGAGACTGATAAGGGAGTTTTTCCAGTCTTGGGACTTCAACTTATTCCACAATAGTTTCTTCCTTCTGTTGTAGAGTTTGTTTATGGCAGGGGACCACCAGATTGGCTTCTTTTTTTTTGAGGAGAGAGTCTTAGTTCTATTGGGTATGGCAAGATCCATGCATTTGTGTACGTGTTCGTACAGTGCATTGGTGTATGATTTGGCAGTCATGCAACTATTTTCCATTTCCATGGATGCAGTGAAGTTAGCCACCTTTGATTTTAGGAGGGCATAATTAGCTTTGGAGATGTTTTTCTTGGTGGTTACCTTTGTTGAGGGGGTGGGAGGGATGTGTATTTCCAAGGTGATTAGCTTGTGATCAAGGTGATTAGTTTGTGATCGGATCTAACCAGGGAGGAGTTGACTATTGGTGTAGAGCAGTGATCATCCATGTTAGTTATGACCAGGTCAAGGATGTTGCTACCTCTAGTGGGGATAAGAATGAGCTGGTCCAGGGCGTTGGAATTAACCCTTTCTTGTTTTCTTTTGTAACAATATATGTAAACTTTATTTTTCTTTCTTTTACTCTTTTCCCTATAGAATTTTCTTTCTCTTTACTGTTTGCCAGTTTATATATTCTTTGCTAGTATCTAATGATCCCGCTTCTTTTATCTTTTTCTGCTTCTTTTAAGTTTATTTCCATATTTTTTTCTCATTCTTGTCTTTCCTGCTCTTTCCATTTATCTTCATTAGAATCAACCTTTTGTACAACTTCTATATCCATGCTATCCACATTTTCTTCACATTCTATACATTTCCTTTATCACATTTCTTACATTTTACATCACATGTTTTTTTTTGCATCATGACCCGTTTATCCACATATAAAACATTTGCTATTATCACATTCACTAATTAGATGATCAAGTTTTCCACAGATAAAAACAGGTTTTAGGTTGTCCCCTTTATTTCAGAAAGTCTCTATTACCATTAACATTGATTACACTAAGAATGTGTATAACATTGTCGTTTTCCATCTTCAGTATAACCCCACATTCCCATCCTTAAGTCCATAAACCTTTTTCATCATAAATCTTTGTAGTGTACATAACTTCTCCACACATTAACTGTTTTATTTCTTTTGCTTTGACTTCAGTTCTAAATTGAACTATAATTCTTTAATTTGTCTCTCTGTAAAATGATTGCATCACAAAACCTGACCTTGAGCTTTCATTTTTTTTTTTACTTTTCTTAAAATTTTCTATGAAATTTTCCATAGCTTGGCCAGTCTCGAATAATAAGTCACAAAAAGTCTCATTATTATGTTAATCCCAGTGCTACAATCAACAGCTCTCATACTTCATACCTGTTTAATGCCAACTCTTTCTTGCTGCTCACTTGAACTGTAATTTTTTTCTTAATTTCCTTCACTTCATCTTTTCTTTCACCCTCATTTACTGTCTGTGCATATGATTTTTTTGTTATTACTTTATCTCCCTTTTCCTGCTGATTTTTTTCTATTATATCCCCCCCACAAAGCTGCCACATCACTCTCTGGTTCACTTTGATTGGCTAGTTCTTTTAGATAATCATCCCGCAATCTTCTGGATTGAAGGATTGAAGCAATACATTCTTGATGACTTCCCCATCTCTTTCAAATAGTCTTTGTTGGAATATGTCCTCCAAATCTTCCACAACACCATTGTCATCTTTCTTTTCAATTTCCTTCATTATACTCGAGTTCTCCTTTAAATCTGTATTTACTTGGTCCCTTTTACATAAAGGCTCAACTATTTCATTTCAAAGAACCTTGCGTTTCCTCTTCAGACATTAACTTCATAGACTCCATCCTGCTCCCTGTTTCACTGGGCTACCTAAGTGTCTGGAACAGAAACAGGAAGCCACCAGTGTTACACACGACTGTGTCCCCATATGCTATGAGTAGGGGAAGTTCTATTTTATGCTGTCAGTATCCTCTTGTTGTATAAATATCACCTTGGGTCTTCCCTGAGGAGACTACTTGCCTAGTAGAACTAACCTTTTTAACAAAGGATAAATAAATACAGAAATAAATCATTTATTTATTAGTAGTATGTTGTCAGCCACAACCATACACAGAGCTAATAGCATTAAATAGGGTTTAGCTCTGTTGCTTATTCCTTTTATATTTATGTTCACATCTGAGGTTGTTCAATTTAACTTGTAATGTTGCTTGATCATTGCCTCTGGCCCAGAACATTGTGAAAGAGGGACCTGAAACCAGAGCCAAGAAATGGTTAAAGTTTACGTTAATTTAGGGACCTAAAGTTGATGCACAATTAACTGTAATTCCTGGGCCTTAACAATCGTTTATATCCTTTGTAGAGCTGAAACAATGTATTACCCATAAGTAGATATATGTTGATTTGACTGCTATGGTGCATGACTGGCAATTCTTCTTCTTCTTTTGGCTTTTCCCAGTTAGGGGTCGCCACAGCAGATCACCTGTCTGCTCATGATTGGCAGTGGAGGTTTACAGTGTTGAGTTGCCAGCCCGGCGCCCAACCTTCCACAGAAGGCACATACACACACAAACATGCACTCATACCTAGGGCCAATCTACCTACAGCATGTCTTTGAGATGTGGGAGGAAACTAGAGCACCCGGAGGAAACCCACGCGACCATAGGGAGGACATGCAGACTCTGCACAGAAGGCACCCCAGCTGAGGATCGAACCAGAGAACCTCTTGCTGTGAGGTAGCAATGCTAACCGCTGCACCAACGTGATTGACAATGCTTCAGCTAAATCATTTAATTTACTTCATTAATAAATAAATTCATTAATAAATACAAGAAGCTGTCCTGTTACCCCATCAGATTTAAAAACATCATTAATGAGAATGACACAGCCTTCTGTTTAGTTGTACATTCTCAGACTGTTGATTAATGAATGTCCATATTAATGATTAATGAATAGCCCTGTTTCTGGTATCAGAATCAGACTTGTTAATTGTGACATTCGCTCTAGTCACATTAATTGTAGCCTGTGATTACAATTAAATATAAAATTCCCTGAATTTGCAGTAGGCACAGAATTTGCTCTTATCAAATGAAATTACCAGTCAAAAAACATTTTGCTAAAGGTAATTTTGCCCCAGTAAATGCCAATGCTTTCTAACAGAAGATAAAAAAAGGAAAAAATGAGTACTGAGGTATGGTAAAAGCACATTTGATAGAAATCAAGTCAGACTCTACCCCCTCACTCCCACTTTCAGACGTTCATTTACATAGTAATATGTCGCATCAAGATGTCACCAAATTTAGGACAGTGGATGAATGAATTAGGCGATTGGAGGGTGCAACTTTGGATATACTGAAGAAACAAAAAAGATGTTTTTATTTAAAGAAGGAATGAATGATGCAACAAGCGGATACATAAATGGACAGGTCACTGTCAAGGTCATATCATATTAAGAACCAGAAGATAACAGAGGGTTATATCTCAGGTTCACAGATTCATGGGTAGGTACCATGTAATCAGACTACAGACCATTACAAGCCTAGCTAGTAAAGCATGTCTTAAAGTTCTCTCCTGCCTTGAGGAGGACAGCAAAAAACTGACTGGAGGAGAATTTGAGGCTGCACATCCAGTTATAGAGGTTTTCTTTATTATGTATTTTCTGTAAGATATGAAGCCTAAAACTGAAATGTCTGTCATCTCTTAGTGACTTCTGTTTGTCAGAAAACCACAAATTTTATGAGGAACAGGCCAAAAATACGAGTGGAAAAATCTAGACATTCTGCAAAAATCTTGACAGTTAAGAAGTGCGCTTGACATGTTATGGAAATGTGCTTACAGATGTACAGATATAGTGATATAAATGTTTAATGTCAGCTACCGGGGAACAAGTTTTATTTATCTACTTTTGAACACTTAAATAATTTAATAAGGCATTTTGATAGACTGTTTGCTCTGGGAAGAAATAGGGGTCAAGAAGGATTGGGAGTTTTGTAGCTTAAAATACTAGATGGACCATGAGAGTGGCATCTGTAACAGACTAAGCTCAGCTAGAGGTCTGTTAGTTTGCCTGGATAATCTAGGTCTTAAGGTTATTGTGAAAAACTGATGCCAATTAGAAGAGGGGCCAACATTGAACCCTCTTTGTTTTTTGGGCTCAAAGTAGTCTTCTGTAACTCTAATTACATTGGGTACTTTCAGACACGTTCTTAGCTACCCATTGCAACCCACATGGATTGATATTCAGATTTACAAAACTACCTACAGTGACTGCATAGTGAATAGTGTCAAAGGCCTTGACAAGGATCAGTTATGCTGTATGTACTGCCTAATCACTATCCACTGCTTCAGTGACATTTTCAAAGAAATTTACAAAGTTAAGGATTCAAAACCTACCTTTGACAAAGCTGAATGGATGAGGGTCCAGAGTGTAGAGATTTTCAAAGTCCATTTTAGTTAAATTTACAATAATACACTCCATAGCTTTACATATGAGGTTAGTTTAATTAAAGGTTATATAGTTATCAGAGTTTGTGGCTGGGTGACCTTTGTATAAAAACATTACAATGACTCTTTTCCAGATTTCACGAACTGTAACCAGTGGCTAGTCTTGTATTAAAGAAATTAATGATTTCAATGGGCAATATCTGGCAATGATAACTGGGATCTCCATTCTTCCTTCCTGGGACTTTAATTTTGTTCATGCAAAATTGCCTCAGTCCCCGTTAGAACCTGCCTTTTCTGTTTCCCTGCAGAATTGTACCTGGAAGGCTGTATTGTTGGTAGGTCTTACTTTTGCAAAGAGGGGTTCTGAATTCCAAGCTCTCATGGTGCTTCCTTCCTCCTTTATTGATTTTTCACAAGAACAGGGTTTCTCTTCATACCAGTCCTCTTTTTATGCCCATTGTGGTTAATGATTTGCCCTTGAATCAGTCCATTCATCTTCCCTCCTTTTTTTCCTTCTTCACAGACTTCTAGTGAGAGAGTACTACACACCTTAGAGTTACATAGACAACCCAGATATTACTTGGAGAAAACAAAAACATATCAGAAAATCTAAGCAATATTTTCTTTCCTTTCATGCCAGGAAATTGGGATTGGCAGTGTCCAATCAAACCATCTCCTCCTAGATTTCTAATGCTATTTCTTTTTCTTTTCATGGCAAGCAGCTTTCCTCTTCTGTTTGCACTTACTCTACCAGGGCAGTAACCTCTTCTGGTGCTTTATTCAAGGGTCTGGATAACATATCCATCATGAAAGCTGCTACTTGGTCTTCTGTTCACATTGTTACCAAATATTAAAAATTGGATGCCATTTCCAGAGCCAGGGCAGGTTTTAGTCGTTTACCTCCATAATGTCGACATTGTTGAATGTGCACAACACTGAACCATTTTTGCGAAACTCATTCTGCCAAAACCTCAGAAAGCTGACAAAACATCAAAAGTTGACATTTCTGACTGCACCCTACCTACAAAAAGGGGGAGAGATTTTGCAGTTCAGAATATTGGAGTTCAAGGTTTTGTGAAGGCTCAGTTCGGGGTTCACAGAAGTGGGCTTGCTATTGTGGTCATCGACATTATGGAGGTACACTGGCTTTGCCAGAGCTATCCTTCATGGGTTTGTGGAGGGCTCTTCCTGTCTTTCTCCTCTCTTTCTTTACTATAGCTTTTGTAATTTACATACCAGTCAATGTCCTGCTTGTCACCATTGCAGTATTATGTACATCCCTCCTGCCCCCTATTATTTACTTCTGGCCAAGGGGTTCCTACTCCATCCTTATCTACTTCTCATTCCCTTCCTGGATGTGCATGCTATTGTTTTTCTGGGGTTGCTGCAGTTCTCCTGGGGCACTTCATTTCTGAGGATTAAGTGTTCATTTGTCACATATGTACCTTAAGCCTTGCACATAGGGATTAATTCTGACGTACAATGCCTGGAGGATGTAAAGGCTTTGGTATACTGGTTGAACATTAGGCTATCATTGGCAAGATGTCTAATGAGTTTGGAATACCGCAAAAGTGAGAAGTAGGACATCTACTGTTATGGTAAGATCTCACACAACTGTACCTTCTGTTTGGGTCAGACCAGCCAGTATTACAGTGATCTGGTTTTGAACATTGCTGGGTGTTAGTTCTTAACATCCTGAAGTAAAAAGCCAGATCTGTGCAAATGTTTGCTTTTAATGGCTATTTTAGTTGATATTCAGCTCAACTTCTTAGTGCTATGTTTGATCATTTAATTAGTTTGCTAAAATGTGCTATGAAGGTGGGTAGAACGGGACATCTTAGAAGCATTAAGACATTTTTCTGATGCTGTTTAGTCTATTTATATGGTTTAAATTTCCCATTATGTTTGGTGGCAATTAGGACTGCCTAATGCAATTGTTTAAATTAGGGTGGAAGCGCAGTTGGGACTGCCTAATGCAATTGTCTAAGTTAGGGTGAAAGCCAGAGGCATTGCAGCTTTAAATGTGGGATCTGTAGGAGGAACACTATAGTGGACTTTATTTAGATCAGTAAGGCAAACGGAAGCAAAAGAAGAAAATACAACAAAAATTAAACAAGACAGCTCTTAATCATAAATACCATACAGTGGGTTTCTTGTGGAAATTCTGACAGGGCTAGCTTCTTTCATGTTTTTTTTTTTTTTTTTTAATTATTCTTCACTACAGAACCACAAAACAAGTTATTATGTTTAATAGCATTTGCAAAAAAAAAAAAAGTTTATAAAAAGATATGCCAAAAGAGAAAAATATAGGGAACAGTGCTTGCTGGAAGCAGACTTGTTTACAGCAAACATCACAACAGTAATATAAACACAATATAACATCTGCACTCATGATATAAAAAATTCAGCTGATCTTTTGGGAAGTAAGTTGTGAGAAAAATAAACAAAACATATGTTCTTCTGTGAAGTATACACAGCAACAGACACACAGTACAGTTTAAGCTAAGCTAAGAGGTGAAACATTGTTTTGTGCATTCTGCAGATGTAGCTGTTATTACAAGTTGCTTTTCAGTATGCTACGTTTGACCCTACTAAATGCACAACTTCAACTGAGGATTATCTAGCATTCGACAGAAGTAGTAATTGTAATCTACGGGTACACTGTAAAGAGACATTTTGAAATAGATCAAATCAGATACCATAGTTGTTAGGTATAAGCCTGCACTAAATTAGACAAGAGGTGTTTTACAAGGACATTTCAGAGCTGGCGGGTTACTTCTTTTTATTGCTTAGTTTGAAAAGTAGTTTACAGTTTCAAAGTGACTCATAGTGCTTTACAGCATTTTGGAAAAGGTTTTACTTTAAGTTATAGAGGTTAAAAAAACTGTACGTCAGTAGATAAGAATGCTGAGACCTTTAGCTTCATTTTAGTGGATATAGACAACATCAGGCAGAGTGTACAACATCCCCAGCCTAATAAGAATTGCATTATCAGATTCTGACCTCTTCAAACCAAGTAATGTTCCTAAGAGTTTCGCACCTGTTATTGTTCAGCCAAACACAAATCAAGGGGAGGCACAAAAACTTATTGAATGAACAATAAATAAATAAGGTTGCTATTAACAGTAATGAAATATATTAAAAATAGTAGAACTGTGGCATTTAAATTGGACAGTGTTGTTGAAACAATGCTATAAATACCTAAAAGCCGATAAACTACAATATTTCAACATAAGATAAACCTCAGGGAAATCTGTTGCATTGTTATCTAGACACCTGCCTTCACTGCACCAACATAATCACATTTCATGCCAAGATTATTTTTCAGGTAAAAAAGAATTTTTTTTTTCCCATTTGTTGGCACTGATTCTAAGTCAAACAACCTCACCAAAGTAACTTCCTCAATACAACTGAATCTGAAGATTTGTAAAATGTTCTCCAACAGCCTTTGAAACTAGCTTTAAAAATTAGTTATTCTTAGTCTTCCATTTTCATTGTTTGTTTTTATTATTCAGGTCATTTTGGACGTTGGATGTTAATATACGTATTTTTTAAACATTTACTGAGCAATACAAGTTAGAATAATATGCAGCCATAATAAGAAAATATTCATGAAAAGTCATATACCAGACATCAATGAATCATCTCAGAATTAAGTTGGCAGAGTAAAATGAGAACGCAAACACATACTAGGTAGTTATTAAATCATCAGTATCATATAGATGCGAGATTATTAATTTATTCCTTCATTCTCTGATACTCCCTTTATGCTGTTCTGGATTTCAGGGGAGCTGGAGTCTGCCAAACTAAGAAAGGGGAATATGGCAGAGAAAACCAGTCACAACTTGAACAGGACAATGGTTAGTTACAGATTGTACATAAAACATACATCACATACAAACAATTTTTCAATCACTCACACTCTCATTAACACACTCCACACATATATATGGGAAATTTAGATGATAGCTAAATTATCTAACAGCTTGCATTTGGGATGTCAAAGGAAACTAGCACATCTAGCAAAAATCCACATGCACAACATTCAGAATCCACACCAGAGGCATCCAAGCCAGGAGCAAAATCTGATAACAGTGATGGTGGGATCGCAGCAGTGAGTGGTGCACTATTAACCTATCCCAGTGGTTAGATGTCCTATGATATTTATTTTATCCAGCATCTCAAAGTTTTCTGTTCTCTTCTTTTCACTTCGTGTTGTACAGAGTTTCTACACAAGTCCTACATACTGCATAATACTAAAATAGTAACAAAAGTAGATGAATCATGTAGGTAAATATATGGTTTATTAACACTGTTATCTTGGTCACAGCCTTTACAGGGGTAGAAAAAAAGAGAAACGAAGAACAAAGCATATGTGCTTCTTTAGGGTAGCATTATTAGCTCCTGCAGGGATGCATTTGCCATAGCCACCATTAAGAGGGTGAGGTTAGGGACATAAATAAAATATCTCTTCATATTTGACAGTCATCACACGGATGACCCTCACCTTGTAGGGGACCAAATGGGTGCTGGTGGCTCTTGCTCTAGAGGAGAATAGACACCAGAGTGCTCACCTCAGTGTGGAACAAATGGGTTGCTGTGACAGTGGATTGATGGTCAGTTGGCATAGGAAGCTAAAAAATATAAGTAGATAAAAAAATAAATACAATATTTTAGGTTTTGCACTATGAAGTCTTTGGCAGTAACAAAATAAATTATATACCATACTGCCAGTGTTATAATTGTTTACAAGCCCTTAAATTGAGAAGGTTCACTGCTAATATAAAACATTGCATGATATAAGTGCAGCATAAGACACATGGTAATATGCACCTTTTAAAACTGTTTTTGACATTGACTAAACATCAGGTCTAAAAAATTCTCTGCGGCCTTACACAGTGGTACGACTATAAAAAATAAAACACAACTTGGATGGAAATTTTTCTTTATGGGACATATGGATAACCCACCTTCAATGCTTCTTCATTATTTCAGTAACTTTATAGGAAATCATCATCATCAACTCCCCTTTTTCCAATTTTCTTCATGGGGGTCAAGATGTAGCATCACTTGTCGCCATCATTTTTGATTCAGTGCCACTCTGCTCTTTTACCTTACATGACTGACTGTCATAGGTCTTCTGTCACACAAAGTTCATCTATCACTTTGTTAGATGCCTTCACTTCCTGTTTATCCCAAATCTTCTTCACTAGATTGTCTTCTGATTTCCTGCACATGTGCCAATCCACCATAATCTGTTTTCTTTGACCTTCTCTGCAATTAGAGCTTCTTGGTCTACTGCTCTGATGTCCTTATTTCTTCAGCTGCCCCACATTGCACATCATACCACCAATCTTACACACTCCATCTCCATCACCTTTAAGCTTCCTCAACTGCTCTGCCTTCACTGTTTATGTTTTTGTACCATACAGTAGCATTGGTCACACCACTGATTTCCACACCTTACATTTTAGCTTCCTTTGCAGTCTTCAGACAAAAAGAATTATCCCCAACACACTCTGCAAGTTGGCTGCAGCCTCTATGCTTCTAGCTTTGCCCTCTTCATTCAGACTTCCTTTGTACTCTGCTACCCCTCCCAGATATTTGATGCTGTTCACCTGTTCCACTATTTTCCCTTCTATATCAAGTCTCACCTTCTTCTGATTTTTCCCATGTGCTGCCATGTCAACTGTCTGATCTGTATTCAGTTTCATCCCATGTGCTTTCAGTTTTGCATTCCATTCTCCTATCATTTGCTGAGGTTCCTATTCAGATTCTACCAGTAATGCACCATTATCTACATACAGCATATTTGCTGACCTGTTAACTCTGACCTGTTAGCTAATGTAGTCTTTCACCAGTATGAACAGCAGTAGGGTCAGAGATGAACCTTGATGCACACCTACTTCCACTGGAAACACCTTTGCGAATCCAAACACTGATCATATTTCTGTCACTGAATCCTCAGACTAATTCTATCAATGTTTCTGGGACTTCCAACTCAATCACAACTTCTTGGGACTTGAAATATGTTTTCTCCAAGTTTAACCAAACAAATAATGCCTTCTAAACCAAATCCTGGAGGTAACTCCCCTTCACGTGGTTGGGGGAACTAACTCCAGAAACCTCTGTGAAAAACCTCATCAGTTTAAGAACTCATGACTTACAGGGAAAAAAAAAGTAGCAGTGTCCCTGTTGAAGTACCACATTCTCCAAAAGAATATAGGGGTGGACAGGTCCTTTGCAGTGTCACACAACAGAAAGATGGTTTTAAAATGAAAGTAGGACTCTCAAAGCTACCTCTTGTCTGAAGACATCTCTTTATTTGAAAATACTACTTTAGAGGCAGATGAATGCTACCTGGATAATGTGTTAAGCTTGTAATGGCATGCACCCATTTCAATTGTTCAGAGAGGGGGAGTTCCTAGAAATATGTCCACCCTCAGTGTTAGTGCCATCGGAAGGGAATTAATCAACACTGGGGGCGTGGTGTAGAACACTGCCTTGCCCAACAACTTTTACTTGTTTCCAAAGATGTTACAAGTATGTTTTAATTGCATTTAATGAAAGATAACAAATCTACTTGCAAAAAAGTTTTTAACATAAGTGCAGCAGACTGTGGCTGTAAAGCAAAACTAAGTCCATTAAGAAAAGGGTGTCTTAATCTATTACATGCTACACAACAGTTATTTTTCTTTATTATAAAACCAATCTGAGTATTGCCTAAGCATGGATAACTCCTTCCAGCAAATTACAATCCTAGCTTAAACTATTATCACTGATAAAACAAAAAGAAAAAAAAAATACTAGTTATGTTGATCTATCGGCCTTGTTATGACCTCATCAGCACAACACAAGTAGAGTGTTTAACTAAGCATAAGAAACACAAGGCTGTTATAGCCAGCTGATGTCCATTATCATTAGGGTCACTGCAAAAATATCCCAAACAACAAAATAAATTAATATGTGATAAGGTCACTGAAAAACCAATCAGTAAAAACAAAATGAAAACTCCAGCCAAGCTAGAACTTCCGCTGAGTGACCTCCCAAACCTCTTGTATCAGAGGCACATGGGATATATGCAAATGACCCTTATGAACATCAGGTGTTTCAGCTGAATATTTCATTTAATTTAATTCCTATCATAGCTGTGAGTATAAATATATTCAATTTCAAATAACTCTTGCTGAATATACCATATGAGGGAGCAAAGGCCTCCCACAGAGATAGTTGTCATTTTAAAGATATATAGTTTTGAAACAAAACTAATTCTGCTGTTAGAGATGGTAAACCATACGGCTTATTGGTTGCTAAGGCTAGATCCCAGGTAATATCACCATGGCTCCATACCATGATGATGTTCAACTATGATATATAAACTGGGGAAATTGTCATAGCCAAAGAAAATTGTCATTCCATAACAAAGAACATTTTTTCATATGAATCTAATGTCAATACACTCTAAAGACAATTTTTAAATGTTTTTCCTTTTTTCTTTCTAACAGTCTCGATGTGTAATAGGTTTACCTAGATACTAATCCAACCTTTTAGAAATCGTTGGCAGACAATTAATGTGGGAATAAGTGTATCCCACATCTCATATCTTGTCTAGGTTTAGGGGAAATAAAAAGTGGACAGCATAATGGTATAATTGGGTATAATGTTTCAGGGGAGCAACTTTGCTGGCCGGTTATCTCAGTGTGTTAAGGCATTATGCTGGTATTGATCTTCACTCTGTAGTTCAAGGTTTAGATATCTCTCTTATAGGTTAATAAATAAATGAAAATACTCTTATGACTTTTCTGATGCATATTCTTATCTCCTACATTTTCAAAGTACATCTCCACATTATGTGCAGTGATCATTGTTACTATATTTCCCCCTCTGTCTGCTAGTTTTACAGGAATAATTTTACATCACTTAGTTCTATCAGTTCAGTCTAAATTGCCTTAGCTAAGATGAGAACTTAAAAAGAGTCAGTCCTCTATTCTTAACATCTTTCATGAGATTCATAAAAGTGTAGTGCAGTGCACATTCCTGTTTCTAGCAGGATCGCTCAGTGCATTATGTAGGTGTGACCCAAAGAATTCTGCAGCACTTCAGTGGTGAGAAAGTTTGGGTATATGGTACCGCATAGACTGTGCTGGAGAAATCTACATGTAAATGTGGCAGCCTGAAGGCACAGCTAATGTATACTAGCCATGTGTACTTCTTCAACCTTTGACTGGAATAGACCAGCATGGTAGAACAATTCAAAGAAAACTCTAACTATCTGTATTAGATAAGCCTCCCTATTTGGAGAGTGAAGTGCTAAAAATGTACACTGACTCTTGATGGTTTACACCCATTGATGTCTGTAACAGAAGTAGGGCCATTAGAGCCATAAGCAGGTGAGTGCTGAGAAATCAGGTGTGCATATGTGTATGTGTCTTTGTGTGAATGTGAATGTGGGTGTCAGTGTGTGCATGTGTTCCTGACTGTGCGTGTGCAGCTTCATGTGTAAGTGTGTGTCTATGCAACAGCACTACATGGGATGGTGGTTTGGTTAACTCTAACTGCACAGTCTCCAGTTCACTGATATGTTAATGAGTCTCTAAGCAGAATTTGTTCAAAGTCTCTTTCATTTCATTGAATCACATTTTATTGAAGTAATGCTATTAGGGGTCCCCCATGAAGTATTAATAGTGCTCCACTGATATTCTTTTAGAATCTTAATACTTGCTTCTGAGACTCATTAATATTAAATTTCATACTGACATAAAAAGTGTTCACCTTGTCATTATTAAATAAAGGAAGTGAAACAGCTCAATCTGTATATCATTATTTTGAAATAAGCATCGCTTTTATCTCTGCTTCTTCAGAGTATAAGAAAAAAGTAACTACGTTTTTACTTTTTGGAAAAAATGCTATATATAGTAGCAAGCATGTATTGTTTGGTTTACCTTATCTTTAATAAAGCTTCAAGAACAATTTATGTGTACACTGAAATACTTCATTCTTTATCTGATAACAACTTAGGAAGTTTTGCAGGGGTGGGTTACAATCCTCACTCAAGAAATGCCAATTGTCCATTCATGCCAGTCAAACTAAAAGCAAACCAATTTTGATATTCACTAACATTAACACTGTAAATACTAAAATGCTCAAAAATAACTTTCTGTGAATCATTAGTGAGAATAAAAATATGGCTCCCTATCGACTTGTCAGGACTCGTAATGCTGAAAAAAGTAGGATGAAATACAGGAGAAGAGGGAATATCAAACATCGCTCTTCTCCTTTAAAATTACTTTTTATAGGGGACAATCCCCTCTGCACCCCACAATGTAGGGGATGAAGACTGCCACATACCCCTGAACTTATATATACTAACTCCAAGATCACCATTCCTCAGAAAAAAGGGACTATTCCAAGAAATGGCACCTCAGACTTAGTAAATATAAATGTACCTTTTCAGGCATTCAGTCTCCACATTACAGGACACAGCAGTATGAGTCCTAACCATTCAAAAGGTTACCCTAAACTATACTTGTTTATGAATGCTATCATTTGGCTGCACATCTTTCTATTTCACTTGGTCTTTCCTAAAATTTAATTGTTATCTTTCACTTGATCCCTTTATTATCTAGTTACTGTTCAGGTATTAGTTTCCTCACAGTTACTTTCTAAACTACAATGTACAAATTGGATGGGATCCCTCAATGGCACGTTTGGACCAGTCAGTATGACATAACTGCTTCTACTTCTTTTATTTGTCACTTTAGCTGAATATGACACCTCAAGTCAGATTCCAAAAGACTTGCTCATGGTGTAAGTCTCCTACTTCACTGTCAGCCCACCCCAATTCCAAAAGATTTGTTCTTTGGCCTTACTCCAGAGATTTACTCTATCTAGAAAGGAGGCTTACCTTGGCATAACTCCATTACAATGAAAGCAAGTCTGGGAATTGGTGCCCTAATATCCCATTGTTATCACATATGTTCTATTCTTCTCTTTCTTTCCAGTTGTACTTCTGACAGCTAACGGTAGCTTTCTTCTTGCAATCTGTTTTCTCAAAAACATAATTTTCCAGTCCACAGAGTTCTGTTTGCACATCTCAATCTAGAGTATGTGAATCTGTGACATATAAATTACCCCACCCCACCCGTAGTAATGAAGCTCACAAATGTCTTTTTGGTACATGTTCCTGCTTTTATGGCTACCTCCCTGCTTTTGTCATGCCCATTTCATGGTATATTTATTTGCAGCAGTTCCTGATGCTACCTAAAATCTTTTTCTTTAAAATTACCTAAATCAGGTGAAACTGTAGGCAACTTGTATGCTATTAATCCACTAGGATGGATACTCAGTTGTATGGATTATTTAAAGTCAATTCAATAAAACAGATACTCCCCTGAATTCAATAAACTCCATGCAAGAATAGTGCTATTCCTGCACGGAGTGAACCATGTCCATTTAGCCTTAGTGTTAACTGCAACGTGCCTTTCATATTCATGAAGGCATGCTGCTGCTAAGGCTAAATGGACATGAACACTACTGAGTGCAGGGGGTAGGCTTAGGTAGTGCACGCACATCTAACATGGCCCCTGCACTCAGAAAGTGCCGTACAGCACTTTTTAAAAATATTTCAGTGTCCTCGGACACTGAAATGAAATAAATGAGTATTTCAGTGTCTGTGGACACTGAAATGGATAGTGGAGCAAGAAAGCAATGCAGGGGAGTATGTGACAGGTTCTGTCACACACCCCCTGCATTGTAAAAGTGTCGTACAGCCATAGACCTCAACTGTACAGGTTTCCACAGAACGCCCAGATGCCTGCCTCACATACCTCTCAACCTCCTAGAGCAAGAAAGCTGTACAAAGCCATAAATAATGGGGGGACAAAGGCACAAACATAGGGACACTTTTTAAATATTACACTTACAAACTCAGAAAGATGATAGAATAAAAGGTTTGCAGTTGCACGGACTTCCTGAAGGGTATGAAGTCTGAAACCCAAATGTTTGTCAGTATGTTCTGACTTAAACCCCGAGTGATTTGCTAATGATTTGCTAGAAAACCACAGTCACACATCCTAAGTTTGTAAGAACAATAATTGAAATCTATCCCTATATGTCCCTTTACAATTCCCTTTACTGTGACTGACAAGGTGTACAGATACATGTAAATAAAGTGGGTTTATTAATTTATTATTTTTTTCCATTCTAAGGTATGTTTAAGAGTAGCAGAGTGAGTGTGGGTGTTATGACTCTCTGCTCAGCATTACCCAAACATCCCATAAGAGATAAATAAAAATATACAGCTACAATCTTCATGTTGTGATAGTATAGTGGTTAGAGTACCAGATTTGCATGCAGGCGTTCATGGTTTGAGTACCAAGACAGGCACTTTATTTTTACATGAGAAAGCAGTGTTAAAATTATTAATTTAATTTTAAATTATGTAATTGATATTTGTCAACCAAGGTAGTGTAGCTTGTCTAAAATGTAAGTGAGTTTGCATATAACATATGGAATCACCAATGTATAAACAAGTGTCCCATACAGTATAGTCACACCCCATGGTAATGTAATGAAAGCACATAGAGGGACGTCGTGTAAAGTAAATCATATAAACTTACTAATATCTCAGCAATGGTTAATTAGGTCATTATTCTGATATTTTCCAAAAATGAAAAGTGAGAAATGGCTAGCAATGCTCGGCTATGCTTAGCTGGTTTAAGCATTGCTAAGACGTAAATGCTATGCAATAGTCAGCTCAGCCAAACAGATTTGTGCACTGTTAAGCAATGTTTAGCAATTATTCCTTTAAGCACGGTTCAACCCAGCTTAGCGGGTTTGCGCATTGCTAAGCTGTGCTCAGCATTTTTGAAATGGTCCAATGACAGCAAAGGGCAGGAATATGGCCTTATTTAAACCATGAAGGTGGGAATACAGCCATAACCTGTTTAGTTTGATCTCTGCAGGAACATGTCTGGCGTTGGAGAGGGAGTGCACTTTCGAGCACAGTGCTGGGCATCCTGGAGTCCAAGGTCATGGCTGGACTCCTCATAGAGCAACATGACAGACTGCTGCAGGGCCAGAACCAGGGCTCTCAGCACAAAGCTGAGGCCTGAGACCATCTGGCACATGACCTTCCCAGTGCCACTTGAATCCCCAAAACTAATGAGCAGGTACGGCATCATCATCCCAACCTAAAGCATAGGAAGGGGGAGCTCTTAGCCCAATGGAGCCAAGATGCTTGGGACAGGCATGCTCCAACAGTTTGTAAGTATCCCAGATATAGCTGTACCAAATCCTAGCCTGCATATGTGATAGGTATGCATAATGTTTTTTTCTCACCCCTAAAGCTGCAGAAGAGAGGGCTATGAACAATGAGGCCCATGCTGACAGACTGACAAGGATGTACTGACAGGCTGCTGAGTACAGTGAGTACAGATCTACCTTTCAGTATATAGTGAAATAAATAAGAAGGAGTAAATTGTTTACTGTGTTCTGTGTGTAATGTTTAAAGAAAAGTTTGCCAGACTAATAGTCATCTACAGCATATGCAGTAGTAGAGCACTGTGTCATATAACTATAATAAAAACCTAAACCACCAACTGTTGTGTTTATTCTGCTATGTTGTTGTAGAAATAGAATGTGTACAGATTCTGCATAGAAAATATGGCTTTGACAGCATGGATTAACATAGGTTGTTCTGAGAATCAGCTGGTATGCAAAACAGTAGCTTGTGGAGCTGTAAATCAAGATATACATGAAATATGACATATGTTATGCACTAAGATCCGAACCCTGAATAATAATGTCAAATGTATTATAGTGTGTCCCTGCTGCAGTGCATTGTGTTAACCTTTGTTTTTCAGATCATACAATTTCAAAGGATTACTACACAGTACAGTAACTGTATGTCATGCATGAATTTCAGGATTACAAGGTTAGACTCTCTAACCCACAGAATATTAGCCAGAAAACAGTCAAGAGAAAGCAATTCCCCAGTAGCTCAGTGTGATGTGGAACAGCCTTGTAGTTTATTTTAGCACACCCAAATATGGTTCTAATCTGGGAAGTGGTACTGAGATATGTGCATATATACACTCAAGAAATCTAGAATATTTGCAGAAACAGTCAGTGGTACCCGATATTTTCTCCAAAGGTCTTATAGGTAATGAAATGTTTGTAGTAACTGTTTGAAGGGTATAACAATACACTGTGTACAACTGTCCCACTTTCCAACCCCATGCCTGAAAATGACAGCAGGAAAGGTACATTCATCAAACCCTCTTCCAGATACATGTCTCTCAAGTGTCACACTGTCACATCTAGTGGTCACTGCTGCCATTCACCTTGGACATGGATAGGAATCCAGGTGAACTATGCTAGCAGCAGAGTCACACAACATCATTGCAGGCTACTCCTTCTTTGTCAAGTATGTAGCCCTGACATGTAAAAGCCCCCTCCAGTAAAGTAGCCACAGTTCACCCAGTCTGCCCCATACCATTACAGTTTGACAGTCTTACAGGTTTGTATGTGCCACAGATGCTATGGGCCATAGGTAGATGTAAACTGAGGGCAGACCTACAAAGTATTGAGCAGTACTGTTGAGAAAAACAGAAGCTGATACAGTTGTTAATTTACTTTTTATTCTCTCCCCCATCTATCATCTGCATCAATAATCATTATTCATATACTAAGGGTATGTTGTTCTCAGAAACTATTACTGGGACATGTATTCCATTATCGTTCATATATTTCATTGGTTGCATATTAACATACCTTGTTCAAATACCATTATGGGTGGCCTGTTCCTGTCACTGTAACTTGCATGCTGTCAAAATGCTTACTGTTGTTCCATTTGTGTATGTGTTCTGTTTGTTATGCAACTGTTTCAAATCTGTTGGTTTGGGTTAATGGGAACACCCATCCATGCTGTTATAACTACTTTTGCAATGTGTTGTTCATGAGTAACCAATATATCTGGGAAAACTTCAACACCATAGCATGTTTGGGAAGGTAGATCCCGGCAGATCTGCCTGTCCCACCAGATCTGGCCATGGCACCCAGCCCCAGCACATCTGGGACCCAACCTGATACATCCTTCTCTGCTGGTCCTGCGCCACCTTCATGTAGAACCTACTCAGGGGATGGGGCCCATCCCTCCTGGGTGCAGGCATGAAGAGAAGCTCGTCACCCGCAGAATGTTCCGGGGTATGGTGCGCAGCATCATCCGCTCCAAGTTGGTTGGGCAGCTGCACCAGATGGAGGGCCACCTGGTGCACCTCAATGGGCAGGCTGCCCCTCTTGTCCAACCCCAGCACAGCCACCTTCGGGGCCCTGAAGGTGCTGTGGTGACTGCCCATGGGTGGGGACCTCAGTCCCACTGTATCCATTTGAGGGCTCATAAACCTCTGATTCCTAACAACCCTCCCCATCCAAGGTGTTTACCCCCCTCATGTATCATATACCGCCCCTGTCTGATGTTGTTGTCTTGTGTGTCTTCCAGCTTCCAGCTGTCATCCTCCCCATTTCCATTGATTGAGAGCTC
>NC_056725.1:1111796850-1111814350 GCF_019279795.1 Protopterus annectens
CTCCAGGCTGGGCAAACAGTATGATGCATGGGAGACATCCCGAGTGCAGTTAACAGTTGACAAAACACCTAATCAAATCATAGCTAGCTACAGGCCTCCAACAATGACTATGGACACCCACCACACCTATTGGGACCTGCTGGAATCTGTCAGGATTCATTCATCTACCCTGTTCCTGGCTGACATCAACTACCAACCATAGCATGCATGACCTATACCACCTGAACATGAATGTACAGAGATTCCTTGGCTTTGTCAATGGCAATGCAGTAGATCAACCGGTCAACACTCCTATGACAGGTAGAAATATCCAGTACCTGGTCCTAACCAACATATGTAGCCACTGTAGCACTCCTACAGTGTCATCCTCCTTGATAAGATCTGACCACATAGCCACTACTGTTCAGGTCACCATTTCCCCTGCTCCGTCTCCCCTTTACAGGGTCAAAAAAAATTAACTTTACACAAATAACTATAAATCTCCTCAGAGCAAGAAGAAGTAGCTTTCCAACAAATGTCCATTCAGGTGGAATTGCAGTAGTATCCAGGCCCACACCACAATATTATGTGGGCAACTACGTAGCTGTATGGACTCAGCAATACCTGACAGGACAACATCATCTCTCTCAAGGTAAGGTAAATGTCTGAGGTGGACAGCAGCAATACACAAATAGCATAATAGATGGAAATAATTGCTGGACATGGCCAAGAAGCAGCAGGTGCCTTATTGGAAGCAATGTCACCTTGGTCTGCACAAGCAAATAAGGTCACAGGTGAATTACCCTAAGGCTATTTTTGAGTGCAAATTGGATACATCCACCAAGGCCAATCACTAGTCTTTCCACACATATGTCTGCAATCCCAGAGGCAACACACAAATCTGCTCTGTAGTGACACATATGGCATAGATATAGGCAACTAGCTGCAGACAGGTGAAGTGTAAACATCACCCCCCTGTTCCCCCATCAGTACACATGTGCATGCACAGCACCTGCCCTCCTCCCCTAATCATCAGGAAGCAGGGCCATAAAGCCCTCTCAAAGGCAACACACAGAAGTTTCCATAGGCCTGATACCATCCCTGACTGCATTCTACATGAACACAGGCAGGGGCTATCAGATCCATTTCGTACTGTAGTCAACCAAAGCCTGAGGACTGCTATCATTTCATCTGCACAGAGGACAGCCACTGTCATCCCTATACACAAAGATGGAGCAATCCACTGATCCAGCCAATCATATGCACATCAACCTAACTAGCCTGCTCTGCAAGGGCATAGAAGGCAATATCAAGGACATTATGAACAAGGACATCAGCAATATCAAAATGCCTGAGCCCACACATCATGGTATTGTTAAAGGGAGATCAGGCCCATTAAACCTGATTAACCCCTCTGAAGTGGTCAACAAACACAAGGACAAGGGGAAGATGGTGAACAATGCCTACCTTCACCTAGCCCAATTCTCTCACAATAATCCCCAGGCAGCCAGGATACATACACCTACACAGATAGGCATCAGCCTGTATGTTACCAGATGGGTAGCTTACTGGACCAATGGTAGTACCCACTCAGTCAAAGTAGTGGAACCCACCACTAGCAGTAGAGGTTTTCAATGCGATGTACCCCAAAGATTGGTCTGGGAGCCTGTACTGTTTGAGAAAAACATATCTGAGGTACAGGACAAAAGCAGTGGTCTGTGGCTGACCAGGTGTACAGATGCTTGCAAGCTGGCAACTGTCTTACATTCCCCTACTGATGTGAGCATATCCAAGAGGCCCTCACGCAATTACCGACTGGTGCAAGAAGCATTTCCACAAACTGAATGGCAGAAGAGGCATCATTCTCCCTGCTGCGGCAGATGTCATGCACACTAATTATGACAGTAATAATGTAATGAGCATGCAATCAGGTGTGAGGTGACTTGTGCACCAAGGTTGGTAGCAACTTGACAGTTTCCTACCATATGGGCACCATTGTACAGCAGGCTATCTACATGGCTCACCTCACAAATACAGGTATGTCATACAGGAACCAGGAGGGCACAACATCCTTGTACTCCACCCTTATCAGATGCATTATCAAATGCAATGGTTCCTTTGGCATGTACCTTGCCAAGCAAGTGCAGCAGTTGCAGAGACCACAGAGGTTTCTGACCAGGCAAATCCAGAGTCTGTAACATCTATCCAATACAGGTAGGCTGAAAGCCCTGTCCCTGTACTCAGTCTCATACAAGGCTATTTCCAAACCAGCATTGATGGTGTTTCTGCATATCTGTAAGACAAACCCCACTCATGCATCATGCACGCAAGGCCCTCACCTGATCTGTGACATGTATAGGACTTGTTTCCAGGATAGTGTAGTGTCCCACACAATACACTGTCTGTAAAATAGACTCCCTCCCCATGTCTAGCAGAGTATATGTATAGCCCTCTTGAAGAAGCTGGACAACTGCATGGGAAAATGGATGGGACACCCCTGGGATCCTGTGAGTGTACCAGCTGGATAGGGGAAACAGGTGCTGGCTTGGAAGGGACATGGACAAAAGTCTGGGCCAGGCTTATGAGGTCATCAGGGCCAATAGCCTGGTATCATCTTATGAGGGTATGCATCCAATACTTTACATGTTTCCAGTATGTAATGCAGACTGTCCTGCAATGTTGGCTGAAATTAATCCGTGTGAGTCCGAACTGTGTAGGTACTGCAGTGATTGTGTATAGTCTTATCCCTTCATCAGTTATCATCACATATCCTTACACCTTGTCATTGTGTGTGGTCTGTATAGCAGTAAGTTAGTTCTTACAATATGTGCATATGCACTTGGGGACACTGTATAGCTCACTCCAATAGCCTTGGTCTTGGCCACAACAACCATTCTGCTACTAGGCCATCACACAGTAGGATTTGTCACCCTTTGTTGTTTGCCTTACAGTAGCAGTGAAAGAGATGGATTGTGGCAGGCAGAACTACCATAAGGTCTGGCTTGAAGGGCTCATAGGTGTCACAGCTGTACCAGACTGTACCAGGTGTGTGTGTGTGTGTGTGTGTGTGTGTGTGTGTGTGTGTGTGTGTGTGTGTGTGTGTGTGTGTGTGTGTGTGTGTGTGTGTGTGTGTGTGTGTGTGTGTGTGTGTGTGTGTGTGTCAGCAAACATAATACTGCAGGGTATTAATTCACATATGTTGTCTTCCCTCACAGGTGAGCAATGGGGTTGGTGTCCCTCCCCCTCACAACCTGATGTCAGTGTCTTACCGGACTCCCATGATGATGGTCATCATAAAGAGGCACAGGTGGGGTTTTCAGTGCCTGAATCCATGCCATTGTTTAGTATCCCACTTTCACCCACCATGTCCTCACACACAGTCAATATGCTCACACATACCCAGTTCCCAGCAGCCACAGATAATGGACAGGTTAATAGTGGAGGCATGAAACAGGCTAGTGTGTTGAGTATTGCGAGTGTGAGTGTGGACACCAGACATAGGCAGAGAGCAGGTGAGAACACACACAGGCAGATGGACAGGGGTGCTTGACAGAGGACTGCTGCCCATCAAGGCCCTGTCACAAGTTTAACAGCAGGTTTCACCAGATGCATGCTATGGTCCATCATGGAGGCACAGGCACGTAGTGACTGCAACACCAGAAAGATGCTCAGGGTCATGAATGCAATGCTGCCTGCCATGTGTGATAACCTCCATGGCATTTGTGATGCCTTACATCACCTTGCCAATGTTGTGGATAGACAGTGGGGTGAGACATTGTCACTGCTCGACTGTGCAATGTCAGTGCTTGAGCATGTGGTAGGAGTAGGGCATCAGCCAGGTGGACGAAGGTCAGCAACATGATCAGCTGTGAGCCCATGTGCCTGTGCACATTCACAGTCCTGTAGTAACAGTACCAACAGCACTACCAAAGGGAGGGTGCTTTACACACAACAGTGGAGCAGGCCATAGGCATGTTGTCCTGGCCAGTCCCATCAGGGACATGGATCCAGCAGACAGCAGTCACCATCAGGGAGCAGTACTGCATCTGTCCTTGGGCCTGGCAGTGCCAGTGATACTTCTGGCAGAACCAGTTACTGTGTCCCTGCTGGGAGATGGTGAACCATACAGCCTGCCATGTAGGGTCAACCGCTGTGCAACATATCCCTGTGTTGGGACTCCACATCATTTGATTGTGTGCAGACAAACACTCACACATCCCTATCACAGGCCAGTCACCACCAGACATGCACAGCTCCTTTGAACGGCCCAGTTGAAAATCACCCCTACACACACACACACACACACACACACACACACACACACACACACACACACACACACACACACACTCACACACACACACACACACACACACACACACACACACACACACACACACACACACACACACACACTCAGGATGTCAGCCATATGAGCCAGATTAGGCCTCTAGCAATCCAACACCACACCCTGTACATGTGATAATACTTGTGCCACAACCCGGTTAACCATACCATCGATGCATGGACATGCTCATATGGGTCTGATGCATAGGGTGAATATAGTACAGTGTAGCAATAGGGTCTATATTATGTGAACGAAACCTTAAATTATCGAACAGCTAAAGGTCGATCATGAAATATCGAATCCATAACATCGAAAACAGACATTTCTACATAGGGAAACAATGCCATTGACCAAATAAAAAAAAAGTTTTAAACAGAAATGAAGTGGGGGGTTGTGCCCCACATACCCCCCCCCCAACTAAATATACCAAGTCTGAGATCGCTCTACAGTGGAGAAAGAACAAAATCAGCGTAACGGCCAAATGACTCATTTCCCTGTGTGGAAACAGCCATTCCCAATTTTCAGTCTTTGACATTTAGTGATAGACTTTTAGGTGTTTGATAATCTAAGGTTTCGATCACATAATAGGGAACCATAGCAATGTCATGCTGTGTAAGTTGCTGTCTGCTGGCAGTACTTATGGGTAAACATCGAGGAGCATGTACCTTGTTAGCCATGATGCACTATTGCTGTTAGTACTGCTGACCTACTGTAGTGCCATGTACTATATTCTAGTTGTGTTCCAGGTGTCTGTGTGTCTCCAGGGTGTGGGCCTGCTGACAGTAGCAATAATGAGTAAGGCAGAGTGGAAACACAGTGACCTTTTCATAGCCGAGGTACAGCTGTAAATGTACATGTTTACTAGGTGTGTTTACATGCAACAGTGTGTGAGGGGCAATCGTGGCAGACAGTGTGACCTTGTATACATACCCATGACACAGTCAACTAGCCTTCATACAAGTCACCTAGGTGTTTTGTAGGACCGCAGGCTCACACATACAAAGGAGGTTACTTGAGTACTAGCACTAGGTCTCTAACAAGCTTAGCCACTACTTTAACTGCAGCAGATTCAGCTATCAGCATCTGTTGCCCCTGCCATTTCTGTTGCATACACTCGACCATCATGCAGTTGATGAGGGTATGCCTGGTAATGTGCATAATAAGTTTGGGGTATGTATTCCTGACACAGGTCTCCAGGTCTGCCTGTGTTAGTCTAATGTGACAATCAATAGCATGTGTGTCTGCTGTCTCATATGCATGTCTAGCCTCTCATGCTGGGTAGTACACACAGAGTCATAGTCCTGTACATGGGGCAGGTGATGAAGGGCTGAGCACAGCCCCTTCCTGCACAGTCTTATGACTGAAAGCACTAGATACATAGCACAGATAGCACAGTGGTACTGTATTGTGGCAGTGTATGCCACTACTATTGCAGTGGGTGACCATTGCAGGGGCTGTAATGATTGCTAATGGTGGGTTCAGAGGCCCTTAACATGTCAGAGCCATCTGACACATACCCATACATACACATGCACACTGCTGCATGAGGACATGCATTGAGACACACATGCACATGCAGGTGACCCATATTAGAGTAGCTGACCTGACATCTATTAATGTACAATATTCAGTGATATGTCCATTGCACCACAGTGGCTTAGTGTTAGAAACTGTGTAACTGTGCTTGTACCATGGATGACATCTGTATGGGCTGACACTAAGTTGACAATGGGGCAGTTTACAGGGTGTAAGAGGCACACAAAATGGTATAGCCATCACATGCATACACTGAAGACAGCCACAGGGTCTGTGCATATAGAAACACATACACAGTTGCCAATAGACATATTATTAACACTACATATCCACTTGTATGTACTATAGTGCTGTGTACACATGACATGCTCCACATAGATTATATGCCTGGGGCATAACACACAATCTCTTACGACAGGTAATCTTGCAAATGCCTTCATGGATGGTGAGAAAATCCACCAGACAGTGACTGGTCTTGTCTACTGCTTCTACAAACCTGCACCAGTGATAGAGTGACAGACTTTGTATCAGCACAATGTGCCAGTCAGGTATGAAGTCTGATGCTGCCATGTGTGTCAGTATGGTAACTGTGACTTATCTGGCAATGCTATCACAGGAATGCTCATTGTCAGGGGACACAGGCCACATATAGGTTTCAAACATCTGGATATCCCATGTACATCTATACAGATGACTGGTATGGGCTGTATAGTGTTATATGGTGCATGTGAGGCAGATGCCATTAACAGGGTCTTTAAAGTAATGTCATGGGTAGGGGGCCAACAGGCCTTAAAATGGCATAAGCTACACACAATAGCCACAGCTGATATGCTTCACACACACACTACTATGGTTGTCAGTATTGAAATTAGAACCCCTACCTATCTATTTCCACTATAGTATTACACAGTTATTGCACATGCCAAAGAGCTTATAGGGATAATAAGTATATACAGGTACATCTAAGGTGACTGACATCAGCAGGCCATGTAACATAGGGTAATGGGACATGTACTGGGTGGTACATACCTCAAAATGGTATAACCCACACCCCCAGAAGATATGATTCTCACCAAAACACACACACAGATGATGTGAGTCTCACACACCCATACACACACATGCACACACACACACACACACACACACACACACACACACACACACACACACACACACACACACACAAAATATCACACTTTCCAGTATTGAGTTTAGAACTCCTACCTATCTAGTTATGTGTACTACAATTTTACACAGTTATCACACATGTCACAGAGCTTACAGGGCTGAGTGCTGTCCAAAGGTACTTCTAAGGGCAATGACATCAGCAGGACTGCTAAAGTTGGGCACTGGGGAGTGATGTGGGTTGGAAAGTCTTCAAAATACTTCAGCCTACAAACATACACATGCACACACGCACATTTGCCAGAACTGGAAATAGAACCCCTGTCACGCACACATTTGCCAGAACTGGAAATAGAACCCTTATCACAAACACATTTGCCAGAACTGGAAATAGAACCCCTGTCTATCTAGTTATTTGTACTATTCTGTTACATAGTTATTGCACAAGCCACAGAGCTTATAGGGCTGGGGCTGTGCAAAGGTACTTCTAAGGGGAATGACGTCAGCAGGGCTACTAAAATAGGGCACCGGGAAGTGTTGTGGGTGGGAAAGTCCTCAAAATACGTCATCCTATAAACATACACACTTCTACATGCACATACACACACACACACACACACACACACACACACACACACACACACACACACACACACACACACACACACACTTGCCAGAACTGGGAATAGAACCACTGCCTATCTAGTTATTTGTACTATATTGTTACATAGTTATTACATGCACCACAGAGCTTATAGGGCTGTGGCTGTGCAAATGTACTTCTAAAGAGAATGACATCAGCAGGGCTGCTAAAGTAGGGCACTGGGAAGTGTACTGTGTGGGAATGGCCTAAAACTGTTTCACCTACAAATGAACACACATATACACACTGACATTTGCCAGGACTGAGATTAAAACCCCTACCTATCTAATTATTTGTATTATAGTGTTATGCAGTTATCACACATGCTACAGAGCTTATAGGCATGCCAGGTGTCCAATAGTACTTCTAATGTGAATGACAGCAGCAGATATTGTGAAGTAGGGCAATGGGAAGTGTACTGAGTGGGGATAGCCTCCTAACACTTAGACCTACAGACTCACAAGCACACACACACACACACACACACACACACACACACACACACACACACACACACACACACACACAGGCAGGTGATGTGAAATTATAACCCCCACCTCAGTACTATTACACAATGGAGATCACATTCATGTTGCCATGTGCAACTGTTTACAACCGGTATGCCACTGTCTGCAGTAGGACATCACTCTAAGGAATTCAGGGTATCCATGTGTGTGACTCGCTCTGTGTGTGTCCCCCTGTTCCTCTCTCTCTCTCTCTCTCTCTGTATCACTGTCTGTCTCTCTCTTCTCCACCTCTATGTGTCTGTATGCTTGGTATATTGTTGTTTGTTGCATATATATATATATATATATGTCTGTGTATCACATGCAACAGATGCAGATATATCACATATGAGACACCTACAGCTAGCTGAGGGTAACCCTGTCCCATGGGTGTGTAGGGACAATTAAGGTGTACATAGCTGTCTGTATGCAAAGACATAAATGCACAATGCAGTTATATGATCTGATGTGGGTTCCAACATGGTCTGTGATTCTTTAAGTTAGGGAGTATGCCCAGAGTGACCTTCTATAGTGAGAGTGGGACTCCATTCCAGAGAAAGGTGCATAAGGTCTGGGGTTTTGTGCACTACAGCCAAACCTCTCAAAAGTAAACAGGACTTTCCTAGGGGTACAGGGTTTGTTTTAGCAGGCGTATTGTGTCATTACCTAGTGACAGACATCCTCAGATCAGCACAGTGCTTTATCACAGGGATACAAGATGTATAATGTGCAAACCAATATTATGAGGCCGACTATATATATTTCTGCCCAAAAAGGCCAGTTGAGAGGTGTGGCTACAGCTAATTGACTGATGAAGCTGTGTAAACAGTCCAGCAACTTATTAATATACTGGCTGGGAATCTCCTGCGTGTGTGGTATTCTTCTTACCTGAAAAGTCATATCCTGGTGTGGCCATAACTCAACTGTACATATTTTGGCAGAATGTCCAGGTGTTTGTCTAGAAGTTTTGTCCAGTCTACATAAACTTGTGTTTTTATGGCAAGTTAGTTGCATATAATTGAAAACTAATGTTACAAAATAATGACAGACATTAGTGTTTCAGACTTCATAAACTTCAGACAATTCCTGCTAATGCAAAACCCCTTATCCTACCAACTTTCTCACTATGTAAGGGCAATATTTACAACACATGTCTATCATTGTGCCTTTGTCCCACTTTTATTTATGACCTTGTCCAGATGTCTTGCTGTCAGAGGTTGGGAGGTATGGGTGTGGGTACAGAGTGCATTCTACTGTGCAGAAATGCCCATTATATGTGTAGTATATTTCACATAGTACTGTGACTTCCAGGTATGTCAGTGGCAGAGTAGTACAGTGTAATGTAGTGAACCACTAACAGACAGTTGTGTTTAGGTTGATAGGTTGCTATGACATTAGTAGGGTATTGGCCCTGAAGCCCTTATAACTCACGCAGATGAGAGTCTAGCCCATGTTGCAACATGACAACACACAAAGCCCCTATCCAGCAGGGACACAGGTGGGATCACAGGACTGTATTTTGTGTTTCCTGTGCAGTTATACAGGGAGCACATCACTAGAGGTACTGAGGCACTTGGCTTGCTGTTGACAGGTACTGTATTCCACAGATGGGGTAGTGTGTGGTACACGCATCTGTCACACCAACAAGCTGTATGGATATCACAGCCCAGGTAGATGCTGCACCTTCAGGTTGATGGAGGGGCCTTGAGTTCCAGATGTGCAACAGTTCCATCAAGTTAAGGTCTGGATTGCTTTGTCTGTGAGACAGGGGTCACCTCAGCTGAGTCTGTATGGAATGGGGTAGAGGGACAGTACTGTTAGCTTTTTTGTGTAGGGTAGGTGTTGGGGTTTGGGGTAAAACCTTAGTGTTTGCAAGACCCTGGTGAGTGGAGTCTGCATGCTCTGTGGTGTGTAGGTTTGTGGGATTGTCATGTGATTTTGCCTCAAGTGTCCATTGTTTGGGTTTTGTTTTGTTGCAGACATCCTCTTACATGGATGTGTGTTGTGTATTTGGAGGTGATGTTTACTGAAACCTTACACTGCATGGCACTTGTTACTGCACAATCTGTTCTGGTGTGCACATTCTTCATTTGTTTAGTTATATATGTCTCTATGCCCTTCTGTAGTCCAGTCACAGGCTTTGGTCACAGTGGCTGCTGTTTTGTATTTGTAATTCTGATGTGGGTGGGGTACATGCCGTTACATCGCATACAAGGTTGTGGACTTCACACCTCTGAATGTACCTATTTAGCAGGTTGTCCATCATTGCACCACTCCATTTACTGTGGTCCTTAGACAGTTTGTGTTGCTATATGTTATTATGAGACTATATTTGGGCCTAGCTGTCATACCATCACAGACTGACATCTGCACAGGCCCAAACACGACAGTTAGACATAGGCCCACACATGGGGACAGGGTGTTAATTCTGTTCTGCCAAACATAGACAGTTGGGAGACTGGTTTGGTAATTGCTTGTTTGCTCTTATGGGTTTGATATCTCCTTCCCACTGTCTGCCATTGTTGTTTTGACATGACTCTTTCTTATTTTGCAAATAGTTGGCAAGCAAATGTAATATTAGGACAAGCAGAAAAGGTATATAAGACATACTTCTGCTCCTTTTGTGACAACCTGTGTCATTCCAGGGGTATGGGTGTTGGCCAGTGACATGTTGTCATTGCTGACACAGAAAGGTGGCAGCCTTTTATACACTGGCAGTACACTGACCTTCAGGTACTTGCTGTCCTACTAGGCACCATACCTCTCAACTTCTGAAAGCCAGACATCTGGACAAAGCCTTAAGTGATTGGGGGACAGAGGTCTAAATATAGGAAGCATTTGTAAGTATTGGCCTTACAAACCCAGAAAAGTGATTCACTAACAGGTTTTGCATTAGCATGCATGTTTTTATAGGGTATGAAGTCTGACAGTACAATCTGTCATTATTTGCTGACCTTAGTCTTGCATGATTTGCCAGTGAATTGCCAGACAACCACACTTTCATGTTATACAGACCACACTTATGATGCAAACCTCTTTACATACTGCAATAGGTCAGTAGAGTTGAGATATATGGTAGGCACTGTGTAGGTTACTCCAAGCTGTGTACTGTCCGTATGTGTGGCCCCATCCATGACCTGTACAGCTTTCCTGCATTAACAGATATTGACATTTGGGCAGTGTATCCTACCATAGGTGTAACTGACATGCAGACTACTTGACACTGCAGTTCTTGGAACATGTCCCTGTCAAAGACAGCACTGTACCTAGGCCACTACAACACAACAGCCGGGAGTAAGTGCTGGCTACATTATGACAGTATTAACCACACTTATACATAGCTCATTGACCCCTGCATATTGTGGACATGCAACAAGTTATCATGTTGATTGGGACAGCTTGGCAATGTGTGCTTTGCTGCTATTTCCCTGAAAACATACTTGTTATTGCATTTCTATGGGAATATGGGTGTGGGGGGTCACACCTGGCAACTGTACACATTTGCACAGACTGTGCTGATATTTACTTTATATTTTGGTTCCATTTATCAAAGTATTGTGCCCTGTCTTGGAGACTAGAGACATATCACTAAAGACCACATGTCAGATTGTAATGGCATACATTTGAGTTTCAGACTACTTACAATTCAGAGCCTTATTGCAACTGCAAGACCTGATGTGCTATCACTGTGTAGGTCTGTATGGGGGTATTACATCATTGTGGCCATTTGTGAGCCTTTGCCAGACATTTTTTATGGTTTTCTATGGCTTTCTATGGTTTTCTATGGGTTGGGAGGGTGGCCTAATGGTTAAGGTGCTTGCCTTACAAACACAAGGTGCAGGGTTTGAGTCTCACAAGGGATACATTTGCTAATCTTAAAATGGCTCTCAAGGGCAGTTAGCCTAGTACTAATCTATGAACCTCTATGAACCTCATCTAAGAACCTCATATGACTTGCTGGGTGAGGCTGAGGGGTGAGTATGGGACCCCCACACTGATATCTATGCCTGTGACATATGACCCCAGTTACTTGGCCACCCCGCATCTACTGCAGTGGGATTTGCCACCTTGGGTAATACTACATAGTGTGGGGAGGCCAGTATTGGGAAAACATTTCCTGGTGTCCCACATAGCTGTCAGTTGTCTTCTGCTATCCTAGTAGGCCACCCCATTCCCTTGCATACATGCAGCAATACCATAGATATGCTACCAGAGCATACTAATGCATTAATTTATTGTTAAGAAGACTAACTTACTTTGTGCCTGTGGCAGTTGTGAGGATGGTGCTTGAGGGCTGCCTATGTCATATGCATGCAGTACACTGCCTATACATGGTAAGGTGCAGGTAGTGTGATGTGAGTGGCATCCATTTTACTGTGTATGCAAGTCAGAGAGTGATGTCAGTCTCTGGGTCCCTACAGTGTCAGTGTGTGTGCTATGTGTTGCCTCTTTGCCAAGGCCAGGCCATACTGGGCATGCCTCCATCTGCCTACAGGAGCTGGCTCAGGGGGTTCCTCCTCCTAGTCCCTCTGTGCCTGTGGGGACCTTGGCAATGGTGGAGAGCTGTGTGGCCATTTCCCATGCTATTTCTGTTGCAGCTGTTTCTGAATGATCATATTGTGTAGTATGGCACATACTATGAACATGTGTGCACATGTGGCTGGAGAATACTGCAGGGCTCCACCAGATATGTCAAGGCAGCAGAACCATGACTTGAGCAACCCAAACACATGCTCTATAATGATCCTGGTTTGTGCGTGTGCATCATTATGGCATTCTTAAGTGGGTGTGTGTTCATTTCTGATGGGAGTCATTATCCACAGCTCCAGTGCCTAGCCAGCATTCCCCACCAGATGACCATACAGGATGTCCCCTCGGCAAATCCCTGGTACAGCTCTGAGGAATGCCAGATGTGGGAGTCGTGATTTCTTCCAGGGCTGCCAGCACACACATTAATGATAATGCCCTGGGCATTGCACACAACATGGCAGTTGATGGAGTGAAAGCCCTTGTGGTTTAAGTAGACCCTACCCTGTTCACTGGGTGGTGCTTTGATGTGGATGTGCATGCAGTCTATGGCACCCCAGTACCTCTGGGTAGTCTGCTACACTGTGAAAGAGGCACATATTGCTGTTCCTCTCCTCATGGGTGCTGGGAAGTAAATGTGCTCCCCGGCACGTGGTAGCATGGCATCTAGGAACTGGTAGAGTACCCTGGATGCAGATACCTGTGAGACCCCCATGATGTCTCCAGTAGGTCTTAATAACTTAGTAACCGAATACATTTCTGCATCTCACACTGTTCTGGCACAGATGCCTGCCTGCTTACTGAATCACTAATTCACCTCATTTGCATAGTTTTCACCAGCAAATGAGGTAATTAGCATTATTCAGTCGTGTCTGTGCTAGAATAGTGCTGGCAGGCTTGTGCACACCCCCAGCCTTGTTTACTGGATCGCTTGTTGGCCATATTCCATACAGGAGCTGCTGCACTATTCCTGCACAGAAATAATGGCTTATTAAATCCTGGAGATTGTCTTTATTTATTTCTCAGTTCTGTTCAGTCTGTCACTTTTTATTTTATGGGCGACATCAAGGAGCGCATTATAGGCTAAAGAAGAAAAATATTATCTGATGTATTCAGTCTTTACATTGCTCCACTTCTCATCATGTGTGTGTGTGTGTGTGTGTGTGTGTGTGTGTGTGTGTGTGTGTGTGTGTGTGTGTGTGTGTGTGTGTGTGTGTGTGTGTCCTTCACATTGCTTCATTAATGTCTACATCTGATATTTTTCCATTCATCAGAATTCCACATAAGTAATATGAGTCTAATAACTGCAAGAATTCAGAGAAAAACCTATTAATTTTATTAGCTAAACATGACATTCTATAATAGTTTAAAATATTAAAATAAATTAATGCAAACATACATGATATCATTCATTACAGTCATTAACTCTGGCATATTATCCATACATTTGCAGGGGTAAAAAGGAACCAAAGAAATATGCAAAATATATAAGATAATTAATTAAAGCAACTAGTAACAGAATCAAGTAATTAACAGAAATAAGTAGAAACAAAGACAGAAATAAGTAATAGGTTCATAGGTTCATAGGTTCATACTAGGCTATCTGCCCAAGGGCATTTATAAGCCTAGCCCATAGTTATGTGGCTTTCGCCACCCCTTTAGTTTGAATAAAAACTATGCCTATCATTTTGCTGTGCCTCTGTCAAGCAGTGACACTGAAGTAATCCCTGGGGTATATCTGCAATCTCCCATCCATTGGTCAAGATTCCTCTTGAACAAGGCCAGAGAGGTGCTCTGCCTCACATGTACCGGGATTTTGTTCCACAGCATAGGGAGTCTCTGGGTGATGAATCTGTCCCTCCAGCACGTTCTATTTATAACTGTGTCAAGGTTTAAGTCTCCCGCCCTTGTGGTTCTGAGGGATCTAGATTTTTGAGGTGAAGCATATTCATCAAATCTGGGTTTGACATGGCCTTATATGTCAGGCACAGGTCACCTCTGAGCAAGCGGTATGAGACTGAATAGAGCTGGAGTTCTTTCAGTCGGGCAGCATAAGACATATTTTGAGACCCTTTATCCTTTTGGTGAGGAACTTTTGGGGCCTTTCAAGCTGCAGCAGGTGTCTGGTCAGATACATTCGAACGGGGCATTGTACTCAATCATAGGTCTAATGAGTGATGAGTACAGGGGACGATGACCTCCCTTGATCTAGATGTGAATCCCTTCATGATCAGGTGGGTGATATAGAAGGTTTTCCTAACTACTTTAGCAACATGAGTGTCAAAGCGAAGGCTACTGTCAACCTGGGTCCCCAGATCCCTGATGACTTTTTCTGTGCTCAGTGGATTGCCACCTATATGGTAGCTAGGGTAACCTTGTTTTTCCCGAAGGGTATGACTATGCATTTTTTGGCGTTTAACTTCAGGCCATGGCTCTGGCACCAGTTATCCATTTCTGTGAGGCCCTTCTGGAGGATATCTGTGTCAGATGTGTTTTCGACTATGGCGCCCAGTTTGCAGTCATCTGCAAACTTTGTCAGCCATAACCCTCCTGTGTTTGCTTGTACTTCAGAAAAGTAGATGCCGAACAAGAGTGGACCCAGGACTGAGCCCTGTGGGACAGCACTTGTGACAGGCTTTGAGTCTGACATGGCTCCAGCAACTCTGACCCTGTGGGTTCTGTCACTTAGCCAGTTTGCAACCCATCTTGTGATGTATGGGTTTACATTCAAGCTGATGAGTTTTTCGATGATACCTGAGTGGGGTATTGTGTCGAAGGCCTTTGCCAGGTCGAGGTAGGCTGTATGGACTGCCATTCCCTCATCAATGGCCTTGGTGACTGTCTCGAAAAAGTCAACCAAGTTTAAGAGGCAGGATCTGCCTTTGACAAAGCCAAACTGGGTTGGATCCAAAGTCTGCAAGTTCCCTATGTCTTTATTTATGAGTTCCATTATGATCCTCTCCATGGCTTTGCAGATAAGGCTTGTCAAGCTAATGGGGCGGTAATTTCCAGGGTCTGTGGAGGCACCGCCCTTATGAAGTGGGACCACAGTCGCCGTGTGCCACTCCTTGGGTACGTATCCTGAGGTGAGGCTAAGATTAAACAGCTGTCCTAACTGTGGGTTTAATTCCTCATTGAGTTCGTGAAGCACACAGCCAGGGACACCATCCGGTCCCATGGATGCTGTGTTTTTTGCCTTAGTGAGGGCAGTTCTCACCTGGGCGTTGGAGATGTTTGAGGGGCTACAATCCTCTGGAATAGATATCTCTCCTTTTGGGGGGGAGGGGGGGGAGAAGTTTGCACTGAACCTGTCAGCCAGTATGTTGGCAATGTGTGTAGGTTCAGTAATTTTCACATCATTTTGAACTAATTCTGAGCATATCTGGGAGTTTCCTCCTAGGTTTCTAACATAGCTAAAGAAGGCCTTATGATTCTCTTTAGAGTCCTTGGCGATTTTTCTCTCAAAATTTGCCTTGGATGATTTTATGAGAGCTCTTAGTTTTTACTTATAATGATCAAAGGTGTCTTACCTTTCAAGGATTTTGCTCTATCTTGTAGTAGCTTCCTCCTTTTGTTGTAGAGCTTGTTTATGGCTGGGATCCACCAGACTGGACGCTTGCCTTTGGTACAGAGAGTCTTAGTTTTGTTTGGGATTGCCTGATCCATGCAGTCCTGTAGGTGCTGGTAGAAGGCATTTGTAAGTGATTCAGTGGTTTGAGTAATGTTTACCACTGGCTCAGGGGCCTTAAAGGAGACCACACTAGTTTTTAGAAGTGTGAAATCGGCTTTTGAGAAGTTTTTCACTGTGGTCTTTTTGTTTCAGGTGGGGCGGGATGAGGACCTCCAGCGAGATTAGTTTATGATCTGATCTCACCAGTGAGGGGTATACTTCGGTGTTGAACATTTTGATCCCATGTTCGTGATGATGAGATCAAGTATGTTTTCTCCTCTTGTGGGGATGGTGACTAGTTGTTCCATGGCATTTGAGTTTATGAACTCCAGGAATCTTTGGGTTAGAGTGTTCGGGCTTGAGTAGTGTTCCCAGTCTATATTAGGGTAGTTGAAGTCATCTAGTATGATGGTGTTTGGAGATACATTTATTTGTTCCAATGTTTTCAGGAAGGCCATGTGAGGTTCCTGAGTTTGAGAGGGTGGCCTGTAACATGCTACAAATTGCAGAGCAGTCTTGCCTATGGTTAATTGCACCTGGATGGTCTCCGATGCATCGTGCGTTGCCACCAACCTTGAGGTGTGGGTGTCCTTTATGAATATGGACACCCCCCTCCTTTCTTGGTGTTGTCCGGATTTTGGGGCCGGAACGCATGATATGAGGTGAAACCTGTTAGTGCTGGGGTGCTCTCAGGAGCCTTGAACCAGGTTAAGCCCACAAGACACCATCATGATAATGCATTATTTAGAAGCAACTGAGTTTTTTTTTCTTATTTCTTAGCTGGTTCTTAGCATCTTGACAAAACACTGTTATTCTTAAGTTATACCAGTATCAGGCCGTTATGGAAAGAAAGCTGTTGGACTGTTTCATTACACATTTTATGCCTGTTGATCTTATTATCTGCATTTCCAACAATGTATTTGTTCATGATTCTAGATTATATCTCCAAAAATGAAAGCAACATTTGCTGCCTCATATAGTAACCTTGACTTTTGCTTTCTGCAGTCTAAAGTCTTTAATTTTGTCAAACTGAAATAAATGTCATACTGTTAGCATTACAATTATACAAGCCCTTGCACTGAATAGTTGAGCTTAAATAAAAAAAAACAGTCCCCTTTCATGTTATGACTAAAACAGATATACCCTTTGAAGATAGTCTTGAC
>NC_056725.1:1111819350-1111894350 GCF_019279795.1 Protopterus annectens
GGTTTAAGTTTTTGAAGTAAGTATAGAATATAAAAGGTAGGTATGGGTTTGAGCTGAAATAGTGGTGGGGTGCAGCTTGGGTTAGCTAGTAAAGAGGTGTCAGGGCTTTGTTGGTTGGCTAGTTTAAGTATTGTTGCAGTAAAGAAGGTATTGAATGCATTTGCTGTTTGTAAGGGAGAATCAGGGCTGGAACCTAGTGGATTGGGTGTTTCAACTTTACCAGGGGATAGTAATGTGTTAATAGATTTCCAAAATTTATGTGGTTGGTGGTGGGAGGATTGCTGTAGCTGGGTATAAAAGTTCTTTTTATCTTTTAAGATAGCTAGCTTTGTCATGTTTCTTTTTTGTTTGAAGGTAAGGTGATCAAAAGAGTTTTTAGTGGTTCTCCATTTAGTCCAGGCTTTATTCCTACTAAGGATTAGTTGTCTAGTGTTGCTTGTGAGCCATTGAGCTGTCTTACATTTCATGCGAATAGAACGCAAGGGGGCATGATGATCAAGAATAGTAAGAAAAATATTATTAAAGTGGTTAACAGCGTCATCTATTTTTTTTTTCCTTTATAGTCTGGACTTTACTTTGCATACAGATTCATTCAGCTCTTTAATCTAGCAGTACTGTGTACAGGGGGATTATCCCGGCACTGGATCTGAGCAAATACCTTGATCATTGTGGCTATTAGGAAATGTGCCACCTGCCATTCTTTTTATGCAGTATTGTCATGTCATCAAGCAGGCAAACTGTGTATTTATAAAGTAATATTGGATCAGTTTTTGTAACAATTTTATTTTATTTTTATTTATTTATTTTACATTTGTTAACCGGGCTAGTCCAACTGGATACATGTCCATTTTCAGTGGAGGCCCGGGGAGAAAAGCTCCGCTATCTACTACATGGTAGTTATAAGAAAACAAGAATGTACAAAAATACACAAGGCATTTAAACCACAATTACAGGATGTTCAGAAAAGGTGATCAGACAGAGACTTAAGTACAGGTAAGCATAATATGTAGCAGTTAGTTAAGTGCAGGTAAGCATAATATGTAACAGAATTAATAACATTGTTAAAGTTTAACAATAGAAATTTGAGTAAAGTATATGTTAGAAGAGAGAGTCAAATTCCCAGTAGAAATGGAAAGTGTGAAGTAATAGAGTTTGGGAGGAAGAGGAGAGAAGGCAGTAGAAGGTAGGAGGCAAAAAGATCAGCTAGGGTTATTGCAAGAGCATAGCCAGTGATTGGTTAGAAAGTGTTTCAGTTTAGTTTTAAATAGTGGGATAGAAGTTAGGGCTGTAAGGTCTGGAGGAAGTTGATTCCAAATTTTACCAACTGAGTTGGAAAATATGGAGTCGCCTGCGGTGTTCTTTGAGAGAGAAGTTTGAATCAGTATTTTATTAGAAGAGCATAGTTTTTTTTTGGTTGTTGTAGGGTTTTATAAGGGTGGAGAGCATTGGTGTATTCTCAGGGTGATGAAGGGCTTTGTGGGCAATCGTAAGCTGATAGTATTGAATTAGGTGGGGTAACTCCAGCCACCCTAGGTTTAGGAGATTCAGGCAGTGATGTGTTTTATATGGAGAGGCAGTGGCAAATCTGGCAATGTTGTTATATGCTGCTGTGAGCTTATTGAGGTTATATTTTGAAAGATTAGTATTATATGGGGGAAGCATATAATAGCATAGAGATTAAGTGGGTTCTAGCTATGATGGTTCTAGCTTCAGGAGTTAGGAAAGATTTGATTCTGTAGAGAGAACCCAATTTTCTATTAGTTGCTTTTATGATAGAGTTAATATGAAAGTCAAATTTTAGTAGGTTTTCAATAGTGATACCCAAAAGTTTGGTTGTTTGGTCTGGAGCAATAAGGGTGCCATTGTTAGAGGTAAGTGTGAAGTTAATAGAGGGAGACAGGTGTGTGGGTAAAAAGAGGAGAAGTTTGGTTTTCTTCGGGTTAAGGAGGAGACAGTGATTAGAGAACCATTGCTCTATACTGGTAAAAGTGTTTTGGGTAAGGGAGTGGAGATCAGCTTGATTTGTGGCAGAGCAAATAATGCTGGTGTCATCAGCATATTGAATACAAGTAGTCAGGGGGGGTGGCAAGATACAGGTCATTAATAAAGATGGAAAATAGAAGGGGACCTAAGATGGAGCCCTGAGGCACTCCTATAGTGGTAGGGAGAAGTTCAGAAAGATGGTTGTCCCATAAAACAGCTTGTTTCCGATTATGAAGATAGGAAGTAAACCAGTTTAAGGCAAGATTATCAAGAGAGAGAGATTTTAAATGATGTAGGAGGAGTTGGTGATTGACCATGTCAAAGGCTTTTGACAGGTCTACAAAAAATGCTGATGAGAGAATATTGTTATTGCGGTTTTTATTAATGGAGTCAATAAAGGATAATAAGGCGGTGGTGGTGCTATGGCATGGACGAAAGCCATGTTGGCAGTTAGCAAGGAGATTATTGGATAGGAGATGATTAAGTAACTGTTTGTGGATGCATTTTTCCATAATTTTTGCAATGGGAGATAGCAGCGCTATAGGGCGGTAGTTAGAATACTCCAATGAATCACCCCCTTTGAACAGAGGGATGATATGAGAGATTTTCCAGAGTGAGGGTATAGTACTTTCTTTTAAGGTTCTGTTGATTAGTATAGAGATAGGGTATGCTATAGCTTTAGCACCTATCTGGAGATATTCAGCTGGTAATTTGTCAGCTGAGGGGGTTGAAGGTTTAAGTTTTTGAAGTAAGTATAGAATATAGGAGGTAGGTATGGGTTTGAGCTGAAATAGTGGTGGGTGCAGCTTGGGTTAGCTAGTAAAGAGGTGTCAGGGCTTTGTTGGTTGGCTAGTTTAAGTATTGTTGCAGTAAAGAAGGTATTGAATGCATTTGCTGTTTGTAAGGGAGAATCAGGGCTGGAACCTAGTGGATTGGGTGTTTCAACTTTACCAGGGGATAGTAATGTGTTAATAGATTTCCAAAATTTATGTGGTTGGTGGTGGGAGGATTGCTGTAGCTGGGTATAAAAGTTCTTTTTATCTTTTAAGATAGCTAGCTTTGTCATGTTTCTTTTTTGTTTGAAGGTAAGGTGATCAAAAGAGTTTTTAGTGGTTCTCCATTTAGTCCAGGCTTTATTCCTACTAAGGATTAATTGTCTAGTGTTGCTTGTGAACCATTGAGCTGTCTTACATTTCATGCGAATAGAACGCAAGGGGGCATGATGATCAAGAATGGTAAGAAAAATATTATTAAAGTGGTTAACAGCATCATCTATTTGGAGGGTTTTTAGAGGTGACCAGTTAACTAGGCTAAGTTCATTTTGAAACTGATAGGGGTCGAAATGTTTTTTGCTATGAGATAAACGAATTAGGGGAGGTGTAGTTAGATGTGTTTTGTGCCTAATAATATATGTTAGTGAGTGGTCACTAAGGTCATCTGGGAGGGTTCCTGTGGAATACTTTTGTTGGGGACTATTTGTTAAGATCCAGTCGAGTATGGTTTCTTTATTATTGTTTTTATTTGTTCTAGTTGGGGAATTAATGGTTTGATAGAATCCATGCAAATTAATAAGGGTGGATGGATTAGTTTGTTTGCATAAGTTCCAGTCAATATTAAAGTCACCTAAAAGTATTGTTTCTTGAAGGAGATTAAGTGAGACCCAGTTTAGTAGGTCCTCTAATATGGGAGGATTGTTGCCTGGGGGAAGATAAGTACAGATAATATTTATAGTTTTGTGAGAGTTGAGGGAAAGTTTGGAAATAATAATTTCAACATTAGTGTCATTTGGAAGGGTATGATTTGTTTTACTTACTTCCAGTCCAGTTTTGAAGAGTATAGCTACTCCGCCTCCTTTTTTATTGGGACGGTCTTGTCTTAGGATGTTATAGCCAGGGGGGATAATTTCATTATCTTTTATTGTGGGTTTGAGCCAAGTTTCTGTAAGACAGAGAATGTCAAATTGTTGAACTTCTAATAGCGCATGAACAGCAGGAATTTTATTGCATATGCTACGGATGTTAAACAAGCTATCCTTACTGGAGCAATCCTTGGCCAGTTACCAACCCTAGCTGTAAACTACTCAAACCAATGTTGACGTACCCTGTACATGTCTCTATGTGCTTATGCTCCCATGGCAGAGACTTGTTAGAGTAATTCACATGTTCTTTGAAATGAAATACAGCAGAATTTTGCATACGAAAACTGAATGTTGTCTTCCCCAGTGACCTCCTATTTAGGTGTCACAGGTAACGTTTCCCAGCTGTCTGAAGCAATCCATTATTTTTGAATCACCAGTGAGCTGGTGTCTTTGTAAGGGTCCACACAGGTGAAAATTGGACATTTTTGATATAGCCTTGTGTGACCACATTGCAGAGAGTGAGGGCAACTTTGTTGTCACACTGCATCCTTTCTGCTAAGTACTTTATATTCTCAGTTATTTGAATATTTGGATTGTTGTAAAAGCAAGGCAAAGATTATATTAGTTTAAAACAGACACACACATACACACACACACACACACACACACACACACACACACACACACACACACACACACTCACACACACACACAGTAAGCAGTTACACAAACAATAGTATTTGTTTACATATAACTCTAGGATTTTAGTTGTTTACAGTGGCTTTTGCAAATCGTATATTAATTTGAATGTTGATAAGAAATTGTAACATCCTTTCTTGAAAAGATCCTTCTCAGACTCTTTAATGATTAGTTTAAAGACCACCTAGCCCTGACAGTTTTCCTGAGACAGCAATTACATGTGCCCTTGAAACAGACGCCTTGATGCTGACATATCTTAGCAAGTTGGGACTAGTTAATTTTTCTGCACTTATCCCAAAACTTGGTGCAATGCCACAATATATGCAATAGGTTTCTTTAATTTATTTCAGAATTTCTGTTGGCATAAGTCAGAAAGTTAACCTCTGCTTTTAGTATTTTCTTGGTATCAAATACTAAAAGCAGTGGAAGATTTTGCAGAGATATCTAATTACAAAATAAATCTTAGAAAAAACAATTTATTTCCTTTAAAAATGCCTAAACCCTTTTTGCTTTTACCATTAGTAGGTCAGTTAAAATCCGAAGAAAAAATAAAATATTTGGGTATTGTTTTTTCCACAGATAATAGAGATTTTTATGTGAATAATTTTAAGCTGATTTGGGATCATATATTGTCTGATTTAAAAAGATGGAATAATCTGAAATTACCAACAATGGCAAATGTTTCAATCATTAAAATGAATGTACTCCCCAGAATGTTATATATTTTTCGAGTTTCTCAAGTCTCAATTTCTAAGAAATTCTTTAAACAAATTTATACGTAATTAGCTAAATTTGTATGGAAGCCTAAGAAAACTAGAATATCTTATGATAAATTGATGACTCCGAAAAATAAGGGAGGTTTAGACTTACCTAACTTTGAGTTATATTATTTAATAATAAATTCTAATAGATTCTTAAGAGTGGCTAACTTTGATATATCCAGTAGTAAATGGTCACCTAAGTGGTTGGTTCTGAACTATAAACATGCTGTTAGTTTGGGTATTAACTCTAAGGTATTGCCCTTTTTACAGAAAGATACCTTCAAATTGTATGCTTTGATGGAGCATATTAGAGTATACATAATATCGTTACAAAATTTGTTTCAATCTTTAAATCTCTTGCAATATATGATGACTTTCCAACCCTTTCACAAGAATCCGAATTTGAAAATTAATAATCAATTGATAGATCATAAAAAATTTCCCCTTATAGTTAATCTAACTGTACCTGATTTATACCCTTATCTTGGTATCTTGATACAAGACAAGTTAAAAGAAATGAGCTTTCCTAAATCTTATTTAATTATAATGAGATAATTAAAGGATCTTTCCATAAGTTATTTTAATGATTTCAGAATTAAGGAAGAAGATTTAACTAATTGTTCAAATTTATGGCAAACTCTTATGCAGGACTCTAAATATATAACGTCTACATATAATCTGGTAAAAGACTTGAAATATAAAAAACAAATACTCTTGTCAAAATACTGGAAGGATAAAATATCATTGATTGATGATAATAAAATATTAAAAGCAATTAACCTAACTTTAAAATCAGTATCTCTCCAAAAGTTATTATTTACGCAATTGATGATATTTAATAATGCCTATTACACTCATCTCAGTCTGCATAAATTTAATTCCAAAAATTCACCTAAATGTCCATATTGTATTGATCAAACAGCTGACCTTTTACACATGTTCTGGAGCTGTAAATGTATATTTAAACTTTGGAACTCTTTAAAAATTCATTTACAAAAAATGGGTTATCAGCATTCCACACTTTCTTGGGAATTTATGAGTCTACATATCCTACCAAACAACTTGGTCAGATCCCAAATTATCATACTTATAAATATTTTCTTATTAATGAAGCTTTATGTAGCTACAAATTGGTTGAATTCATCCCAGATTTCATGGGAAAACTTTAAAAGTGTAGCGATAAAACATATTCTAGCACATAAATTATTAATCAAAGATCATAAGAAAAATATAAATAATCCGAAAATCTGGGAATAAATCTTTAATATTGTGTTGGCTTAATGTTCTGAATCCAGTTATCCCCTGGAAGTACATACTTGAGTTGGAAGTCAGTATTAATAAGCCTGTATATTGATACCAGATCTTTTAATACTCTTTTCCAGAATTGTATTTCATTGTATAATGATCTTATTTACCTGTTGGAAGCATTCATGTATATAATGTATATATATTGTAGCATTGTTGTTATAAGTTTCTTTTAGATACTGTTTTCCTTTTCGTGTTTTTTGCTTTGTGTATTATTGTATTAACAATTGGAAAATAATAAAGATTTATTATTGAAAAAAAAAAAAAGAAAGTTAACCTCATTATGTCAATTTTTGAGGCCCACAACAGTTCCTTATTAAGCAGATACATTCAGTATTCCTGGAAGTAGAATCTGTTGGTACTTTGCTCAGACAGGACTAAGGTATTGTCCTGAAACTAATATTTCATGTTTTGCCATGCCTTATATCTGATTTTGATATTACTCAAATTTTATGGCTGAGTGTGTATATGTTTAGGACTGAGTGTCTATATGTATATGTATGCATGGTAGGGGGAAATTACTCAAAAAGGAAATGCATTAATGATGTTATATTTTCAAGTGCTTCCAGACATTCATGGTTTACATTCCCAACTTTACAGAAATGTACTTATTACTACAAATGGGCAGTCTGTTCATGTGCCACATTTCCTAGTACATGTTGTATGTTTCATATGCCACATTTCCTGAGACACATCATCTGTAGTTAGTGAAATATGGCATAGTTTACCTGAAGTCTGGAGTATGCTACAGTAGTTGTTAGAAATAATTGCAATTCACAGTCTAAAATTCAGGTTCCATGTTTCTTTTTAGAGGAATTGCCCTGTTTATCCACTTAAAGGAAAGAATGCGGTCCAGGGTTTTGCTCGTTTTGCTCAACCATTTCAGATCATTATACTATGATAAAATATACATGCATCTAAACATGGTGTGGACATATAATCACCCATAGTGATCTGTCGTTCATTTACTAAATACTTTAGATTGTTTTGTCATTTCATAGATATATGGAGATGTCATAGCACGGACAAGAATAAGAAATTCAGCCATAGCTTCATAGACTGCAAAGCTTTTGCTATGCTAATGGCTGAAGTGTCATCAAACAGATCAGCCAAAATATGTCTTTGTACCAGAACTGTGTTTATTTACCCCCTGATAAGATTATTTCCACATACCCTCAGTATGAATTTTTAGTTTCTCCCATCTAATCATGTTTGAAAGCAGAATAGGTAATACTTTACTGGATCATAGGATCATAGATGATTACTAGGCTATCAACCCAGAGGTTATTTTAAGCCTAGCTGTTTCAATCCAATGTATAGCTGTAGAGGTACTAGTCAATACCCAGGATTGCATTTTGTGATACTGCCCATGTCCAAGAGGGTTGTGGGCACTATCCCTGGTAAGAATTTATTTACGGTGTCCTATTCACTCACCCAGGTTCCTCTTGAACAGTGTCATAGAGGTGCTTTGTTTCACATGAATTGGTAGCCCATTTCAAAGATGTGGCAGTCACTGGGAGATAAATCTGTCCCTCCAGCATGTTCTCTTTATGTTGCAGGCCATGTTTGGTCCCTGGAATGGGTTATCTCTAGTCCCATTTGATTTATGGATGTGCAGCAAGTTTATTAGGTTTGAGTCTGAGAATACTCTGTAAGCCAGGCATAAGTATCCCCTAATAAGTCTACACAATACAGACTATAGTGACAGAGACTTTAGTCGGTCTGTGAAAGCCATGTGCTGGAGTCCCCTGATCTCCTTTGTTAGAAACGTCTGAGGTTTCTCTAATTGCTGTAGGTGCTTAGTGCGGTACATACTGAATAGGGCATTATACTCAATTATGGGCCAGATAACTGCCACATTAGTTCATATCTGGCCTTGTAGTCCTTTTAATTGATATGTAGATGCAACTTATTACAAGAGCAGGGAATGCATGGGTTATGAAGCTGTTATACAAACAGGAGTTTTTGATCTTGTGACACAGGTTAAGATGTTTGACATGAGTGTTTGCAAAAAATCAGGAGTTCCAAAATGGCAGAAATATTCTGGACTCAAAGGAATAGTCAGCTGTCATCTCTTGGTGTGCATAGACATATGTATATATATTTATATATATATATATATATATATATATATATATATATATATATAAAAAAAAATATATATATATATATATATATATATATATATATATATATATATATATATATATATATATGGATCTACCTGACTACATCGACAGTTCAGAAGAGCGAAAACGACTTCACCGACACCACATAATCGACAGTTCACAAACACGACACCTCATACACTCGACACATCATAACAACAACAATCAACAAACAAAACAAATCCCCTGTCCAAAAACCACACACACAACACAAGCACACCAAAATCTTTACAAACCAACACTAACCCTTACATACACAACTATCTACAACCCTAACCCGAAACCCTAACCCTAAGGTCCGTCACTATCGCACACTCACCTAACCCGCCCTAACCCTAACTCACTTAACCCGCCCCTAACCCCAAAAATATCACTACTGCACCCTTACCTAACCCGCGCCCTAACCCTAACTCACTTATCCCACCCCTATCCCTACAGACCGTCAACATCGCACACTTACCTTACTCGCACCCTTACCTAACCCGCGCCCTAACCCTAACTCACTTATCCCACCCCTATCCCTACAGACCATCAACATCACACACTTACCTTACTCGCACCCTAACGTCCGTCACTACCGCATACTTACACATCCTTTCCCCATCTCAGTGTTCTCAGCGTCGGTGTTTTCCTCCATTGGTCTTCTGACTTGTCGATCTTCTGGAGTCGGTGAAGTCGTTTTCGCTCTTCTGAACTGTCGATGTAGTCAGGTAGATCCATATATATATATATATATATATATATATATATATATATATATATATATATATATAAAAATATATATATATATATATATATATATATATATATATATATATATATATATATATATATATATATATATATATATATATATATATATATATATATATATGTATATAGATATGTATATAATATGAGTCAACTTTGATTCACTAAAAACTCATTTCACCGAATTTCAAAATACTCACACCAAATCGCTGAAAGCTCAAATCACTGAAAACTCATTTCACTGAATCACATTTTACTGAATGTAAGTACTGTTGGGGAAATAAAATGTATATTCCCTTTTCCTCACTGTAGTGCGATCATGGAGTTAGTATATTCAGTTAGGGGGTGTGTGGGGGGCACACTACTTTTGGTTTTATATTGTTAGGTTTCAGTGAAATGAGATTCATAAATATAAAAGCTAAGTAGATGGAGGGCTATGCCCCACACAACCCCCAATGTGGGGGGCTGTGCCCCCCACTCCTCCCCTAACTACATATACTAACTCCAGGATCATACTACAGTGGAGAAAAGGGAATACACGTTTTATTTGGCCAACAGTACTTACATTCAGTGAAATTAATTTTCACTGATTTCAGTTTTCGGCAATTTTTTTGAGGGTGAATTGAAATTCAGTGAAATAAGTTTTCAGTGACTCAAAGTAGACCCATATAGATATATATATATATATATATATATATATATATATATATATATATATATATATATATATATATATATATATATATATGAAACAGAGTAGAGACATACAGGTCTAATAAGGAAAGAGTATGAATGGACAAAGATTGCATGGGACCTAGACGACAGAGCAAAGTTTGAGTGCACCTGAGATACAGTGATCAAGAGAAAGATAGTTATCTCAGATTTGAGTATCTATATTGATGACAATCTGTTGTGACTGGTGTAAATGCACAAAATTAACACTAAATTTGACTGCAGGAATATTAGCAATAAAGTTGGAATTAGAGTGGGAGACTAAATTGGAAATGTTTAGTAGAGTCATGCATGTCATTTCTAAGCTTCTTAATATGACTGAAGAAGACCTTTTTGTTTTTTTTTCAAGTTTTTAGTGACCCTGAGTTCATATCTAGCCTTGTAATCCTTGATGTGTGCTCTAAGGCTTTACTTACTAGTTCAATTTCCTTTGAATTGTTAGTGTGGATATGTTACAGACAGAGTGATGTGTCTTTGTTTTGCTGTGAAGGATTATATTAAGCATTTATTTAGGAATTAAAACATAAACCCAGGATTGCTAGGCCCTACTCCCATGATGCGGTATTTTACATTTCAGAGGCAAGTAGTCATGATGAATAAAGACCTCATTATTGGCTAATCTGCATGTCTGTGAACTGCAGTTAACTACCAAGATGTACTGATATGCATATTGTGGTAATTAACTGCTGGAGACACATCTATACAAATAGGCATCAACCCCCTCAGTCACTCTCCTGCACATACAACTATACATTCAAACAACCACACACATACATACCACATTCCCTATATCAGTCCCTGACTTGTCTGCCATCCCATGTCAAAAGTGATATCCCTGGTGTCTAGTTGCCCATACCAGATAATTGTACTAGTTTAAGTGTCCTTTTATCACAAGTTTAGTATCCTGTTGTCTAGTAATCCTTCACTCTGATTGATGTACTTCTTTAAGTGCCCTTATGACACAAGTGTAGTATATTTGGTGTTTAGTGGTCCTTTCAACCTTGATTCCTATACTACTGTCCATGCAGGTAGATGATCATGACCTTTTGACCATGTTCACTGCAAAAAATGTGTTAGGGCTGGCCATGTTGAGAGAGGGAGCAATAAAGAAACACACATGGCTAATTAGCATATGTTTCTCCTCTAGTCTGCCTTCATTAGCATACAACACAGATGTGTAGCCAGCCATACATGGTGCTGCTCATCTGAGGTATAACTGTTCAGGTAACCACTGTGAATCCCCGAGCACTGAAGGGAATAGAATACACGTGAGTGTGCATTATGATCAGGTACTGAGCTATTTGCAGAGCTGGACCATTTGTAGTTGTCTTTGCAATAATCATTAAATATTGTGCATTTAGGGGAAGAAGGAGGGTTAAAGAGTCCTCTAAGGGAGAATATTACTGTTGGGTGGTCAGGTTTTCCTAAGAAGATAGGGGTGACATCAGGGCTAGTATACAATGAAGAGGCATTAGTAATGGCACTAGAAAGAAGAGTATCACCTCCAAGTCGGTACCTCAATAATCTGATCAAGGAAATTAGTATCAATAAATAGGAGGAATCTGGCAGCACACCTTTTGCTGGGTTTATGGATATGTTAATTTATACAGGGGTAACTATAGTTACCCATAATAAGTGTATTTTTTTTGACTGAGAGCTTAGCCATCTGTCTTCGATATAATATTCATTGTGGGATGTAGAAGGGAAGCAGTAGTTGACAATGATATGGTAGACAATTGTACAGAAATTTAGTTGGATGTCTACAAAGTCCTAGTATGGTGTCATGCCTGATCTGTCATAAAATAATAGTTTCTCTGTCAGATATGGATATTTCAGTCACAGCTCTTTGACCTGAGTGCATGATATGTGTTGAACTCTGGCAAGGAAGGAGTATTTGCCATGGAACCAAGTTTCTGTAACTATACAAATATGTGCATCTTTAATCTAGACAAAGGATTCATGTCCAGCCATTATGTTGTCTAAGCTTCTAATATTGAGTGAGAATATATTATATTGTCCAAACTAAAATTTGCTAAACAGATATAGGAACATGCATTATGAAAACAGAAAAGGCTTTAATCAGAAAGGAAAATCCACATAATTAGAGGTGCAGTCCATTCCTAGCAAAGTAAGGTCTGTCAGACACCTTATCCTAGGCAGACATTTACTGGAAATCCCCAAAATGACACTAATTATCTAGCCAGTTGTTGAACCCAATTTTTATCTTTCAACTTTGGCATCATTCTTGGTGATAAAATGCTGCTGGGCAGCTGTGGTTTCTCTTCTTTGGAGACATGGGATAAAAACAAAGTAGGGTCTTCCTGCATCCCCTCTATGGTGGATCACATAATGTCATTCACTCGTACATTAGCAACCATAAGGTCATACTCATATTTAGAACAGTGAAAGGATCTTGAGGACATTTGTAGTGTCCCTAATCCTATCACCTGAAAGACAGCTTAGTGTCGCTGTCCCATTTTCCTTTGTGGTGAATGTGTAGTGTCAATGTGCCTAAATAAGGAATGAGTAATAACAAGGGTATTGTGACTGCAGGCCATAGAACCTTACAAGAATAGGCTTGAAGTTTTGGTTATTCATAATACAGGTATGTCTGTAAGTAAACATGCCTAGAGTTATTTGTGAGCTGTGGGTGCTGAAGTGTATCACATAAGGGCCTAGGAAGATTAGGTAGAGATTTTTTAACTACCTCAAAGTATAATGGTAGTGTGTTTTGCTGCTGTTTACTGAGAATGGATAGTATTGACCGACAAGCTTCCAGTGTAAGTAAGTATTTATGTTTCTTACACATGGAATTATAGTGGCCCAGAACTAAAGAGTTATTTGTAAACATAAGGCAGTTGCCTTACAGCTTCAAAATACCTATGGTTAGCAAATTAACAAGGGAAAAATTATGAGCAAGCTGTGACTCAATTACAACAATGGGGTTATTTTATTATTTTCTATGGGGTTTTATTGGAGAAATTAAGCAAAAATGGCCAAGAATAAGAAATGGTAATGATTTGGATTTTGCTTGGCCCTTCCTCGTGCTCATCTGATTTAGTTACGTATATCTAATAATCAAAGTTCCTCTGTTCAGGAGCAAGACAATGCCCTAATGCTCAGGTGGTTCCTGAGAAACAGATAATGGGCTCCCCAGTGATCAGTAGCCTCATCTCCGAAGCTACAAGGGCCCACAGGGTTGTTGTAGTCTTCTCCTAATAAATGCATTGGGGAGCATATTCAGCACATTAGCATAATAGAGTTCTGAGTTATGCAGTGGTCTAAAATTTAAACTGAATAAGTTCCCACTGAAACAGTAAGACACCCCCCCACACACACACACACACACATGCACCCCCTCCACACACACACACACACACACACACACACACACACACTCTGCTTAATCTGAGATGGCCAGGAATCAATTTCCCTCAGCTCTTTTGTTATGAGGACAAAATAATAATCCCAATCTGAGTATCAGAATTATGCAAACTATACACCAAGGAATCAAACAAAATGACAGAACAGTTTTACCGGGCAGCTCATTCATGGAAACAGCATGGCCTAAGGTACTGTTTCATACTCTAAAGAGAAAGCCTGATTTTTTTCATGAGCTTTATTTAGTACTGAAAACTGACAGTGGGACTATCAGCCTGCTCTTTCTTTTTCTACCAGTCTTATAAGGGGTACTGTTAAGGACTGTATATTCCTCATCCTTTTTTATTACATATTTTTATTTATTTAAACGTGGTTCAGTACTACATTCAGTTTGTCAAAAACTTAGATTAAACTTCAGTCTTATTACCTTACCATTAATATAAATAAAATCCACACCATGCAACAGATATAACTCATATATATCAATAATAAAGAAAGCAAAGAAAAGAAAAACGATCAATATCAATAATAAATTCTGTACATAATCAAATACCTCCCAGAAAAAAATCTGAGAACATCTTAATATCTATCATTGTTTGACCTTTTAACAGGTCTCATTCAAAACTTACTAAACTGAGCACTGTTAAAATATTAACAGGACACTACATCTACAAACTGGTATTTATTGCGTCTTAAAAACATCTCACTCCCCATCTCATTATCATGCAAGTTGTTAAGTCCTTATACCAACTTCATATTCTGCTCTCTTCTCCTCTAGAATATGTCAGAAGTTTAGTTTTGGTCTCTTGTTTCATGACCTTCATAATACTTGAATCTATACAAATAAGATGCGTATCTCAGGTATTTTTCTCGCATGGGTGGATCCCCAGTGGAAAATGGAAACCGTATGGGAGCCATTTACTTCCAAGTGCAATAGGCTATATATTTTACTTAAGTGACATCCTACTTCTGTGCCCCTTGCACACCCACCTGTAGAGAATTTAATGCATCATGCCAGAGGAGGTTTGGATATATAGCCAAAAAAAAAAAACCCTCTTGGCCACTTGCACATTGGCTGCACCATGAGCAGATTTCACACTAGAGGGAATAATGGACATTAGCATATCGATGTGCCAGACAGTTGACAGACACAGAGTTTAAAATGAATAAAAAGATAGCACAGCTCTGTAGAAGAGAGAAAGTAAAAGGATAAATCCCTCACTATGACTCAGACAGTACAAAATTAAATAGTGACCTGGGCAGTTCAGGAGCCATCATTGGGAGGTGGAAGTAAACACCTGCTACTGATCACCCATCTCTGGTGGAGGAAAACAGACTGACCCATTATGGTATTGAACTCTGATAGAGGCAGGTACCAGTACAGCTGAAGAATGAATTATGATATGTACATTTGTCACCAAGCAGTAACTGGCCCTGTAGCTAAAATTCAGCATAGGTATAAAGTATGCATGCATTATGTGTTGATATTATATGCCCATGCCAGTGTTGCACGCATCAGATCTGAGAAGGGAGAAATGTGTGATTAAAAAAGAAAATGCCTCCATTACCATCACTGTGTGAACATAAAATAACTATCTCTGAGATCCAGTTCAGCAGCATAGCAAAACAGGGGTCTACCCTTAACTACAATGATCCTGGTATGAAGTGGTGAAGCCAAATCCTCAGGTCATAGAGGGAATGTTGGCCTAGAAATTTGACCTGGAAGACAGAGGTGATGTGGAGTGTGGAACATAACTTTCTTCATGATTGCCTTAACATAGCCCATCCGGTCAGTTCAGTCAGTTATCAGACTTACTGGGAACAAATAAACTTGTGTCTCAGAGATAGGGGCTGATATTTTGTGGGCATGAGGGGGACAAGGTATAGAAAAAAAGAATACTAATTATATTTTCTTCATCCTATTGATGAAACCAGTGACCGTTTCTATGTTCAAGAACTCTATAGTTATCAGGAAGAATAAGCCTAGTGTTTACGCTAGGCTGCTCTCCTCGCAGTGGCAGTTAGCAGCGTCCTGCAAAGACACAAACTTTATTAAGTTAAAAATTCTCTTAGAATAACTATCTCAGCAGCCATCCCCAGTTCCCCTGCTGCTCTACGAGTGTCTGAGTTGCAAGCAGAGCAGCATCACCTTGTTGGATAGCTGCAGTTCACACTGAGTCTAGCACCCATTCTTCACCTTTGTGCTCTCGTCCCAGTCCAGTTAAATCTACACATTCTTCTCCTGCTTAAACCCACAGTTAAAAAAAAAAAATAAGAAACCATAGATAGGCACTTTCCTGCTATCTCTGTGGCCAGCCAGGTGGAAATGAGCATCCTAATGCAATGTAGTAATTGTCTCATGTATACTGACTACCACTTAATCCTGAAACAAGCACAGTATGTTAGAGATATAGATACATTATGAAATTTGAGACATGACTGTCACATACTGACATATCAAATGACAAACAAGTTGTAAGCACACACACATTTACCTCACTAAATATGGTCTCTACACATAAACCCACATATGCAGAGGTACTTACAAGTAACTTACCATAACTTCAGTGACCTCCTATATGCTGCATTTGGAAACCACATGCAAACAAAACCAAGTGTACACCAATCAGTACACATACAAATGCACAAAAATGTCTCCACAAACAAGTCCTTAAGGCAATACATCACCCATTCAAACATCTTGGTCATAGGAGATTCCATTGGGAGACACACATGGATGCCCCCTCACCAAGTTGGACAAAGATAGGGTTAAAGTCAGTTGCTTGCCAGGGGCCAGGATTCACCAGTTCACCCAGGCACTCAGGTCACTCAATCACAAGTACCAGTATGACTCATAGTACACATGGGTGTGAAAGGGTGTGAATGACCTGAGACTTACTTCCCTGGACTATATGAAGAAAGCCATAATGGACCTCTCTGAATACATGTTGCAGGATGGTATGAACCTCGCATTGGGCAGCATTCTACCTTCACCAAGAATGATACTACAATACAAACAGAAAATGACTGACATCAATAATTGATTTAGCTACTGGTGTCATTCCAAGTGGATCCAGTATTTGTCAGCCTGGGACAACATGATTAACAGTCCATGCTGCTTTGTCTGAGATGGTCTGCACCTGCCACCAATAGACTCTCAAATACTGGCCAAGGCTATTAGCCACCCCATAGTGCCTTTTTTAGGCAGTGCCAAAGAGATTGACCTACCAACGTGACAAATTCTCAATGTCAGGCTGAAGGTACTACTGATCAATGCTAGGAGTCTTAACAAGAAACTGCACCCCCTGGAGGTTCTCCTTGCCTCGGAGAATGCTATAGCCTGTGCAGTTACAGAGATGTGGGTGGAGGCTGCAGACAGCACCCCAGCAGTGCAAGGCTACTATGCCTAATACACATTCAGACCACCCTCTGAAAAGGAAAACATGAAAGGAGGAGTTTCCATTTACATATAAAGTAATCACACCTCTAGACTGAGCAAGCAGTACGACTCACTTGAGCTACTCCATGTCCTTCTGACCACTGGCAAAATCCCCCACATTATCATCGCTAGCTACAGGTCCCCAACAATGAACCATGAAAAAGCACTCTGCATACTTCAAGTTACTAGAATCACTTACCACTCAGCACAACACACTAACCATGGGGGATTTTAACTACCACTTCATAAACTGGGAAATATATACAACTAGTAATATGTAGGCTCAGAGATTTCTGTCAATTTTTTTTTCTAGTCAATGCAAATTCTTTCAAACAGCTGGTCTGCACTCCTACTAGTGGGTCAAATATCCTTGATATAGTACTCACAAACATGGGAGAACATTGCAACCCCATCCCCCAGCATAATGTTACCATTCGTAAAATTGGATCATAAACCAGTCTCCTTTGAAATAAATGTAACAGTAGTAGACCCATCAAACCCTAAAACCCTAAATAATTTTTACAGGGCAAATTGCTTCCTATTAAGTGATAGCATATGTAATTTTAAAGTTCCCCCTAACCTCAAAAACATGGAGGCCTATGCACAGGTATACATGAATGCCAGGTAGAAGCACTTAAACTGCATAGAAATGGCAGTACCTGACTGAACTAAACCCAGCTCTAGCTGGAAAAACACGCCATCCTGGTGGACCCCTTGCATTAATACACTATACAACAGAAGGAAGGAACTCCTGTCTAGAAGTAAATGAGAGGGAAAACAATAAAGTAAAAATCCCTCATTAGTCTCAACGGGCAAATCAGAGAACTAGTCAAGTCTTCAAAAATGAAATACAAGAATAAAATGGTCTTCCAAGCAAAGGATAACCAAAAAGAATGTTGTTTTTATATCCAAAATCTTAAGGGAAGCACTCAACAATGTGCTGAGTTGGTTATAGATGGCACTACCTATACTCAACCAGAAGAAATAGCAAACCTGCTGGTCAATAAATTCAGCTCAGATTTCACTCCCTCATCACCTCAGATCATGCCCCATAAAATACTACCTCCCATTTCTTTGCCTGTTATCACAAAAGAATAGCTCATCACTGCACTCACTATGGCTAGAAACATAGCGTCAGTGGACCTGACAGAATCCCAGGGTGCACGTTAAATTACTTGAAGCATGACCTAGCAAACCCATTCTGATCTGCCTTTAACTACAGTCTCCAGACAGGCTTTGTTCCAGTAGAGTGAAGGACAGCAACAGTCATCCCTCTGCACAAGGGGAGACCATCAACTGACCCAGAAAACTACTGACCCACAAGTCCAGCTAGCTTCATATATAAGACTATGGAAAGGATAAGCATAGATCAGATTAACAGCAATATAGTAAGTCTCCAGAGTCTAGGTCCAACTTAGTTCAGCTTTGTCAAAGTGCAGGTTCTGCCTGCTCAGTCTGCTGGACTTCTTTGAGAATGTGTCACCAAGACCAGGGATGAGGGTAAGATGGTGCATATTGCCTACCTTAACCTGACCAAGGCATTTGACACAATACCCCACTCAGGTATTATAGATTAACTCACAAAATTGAGCATAAACCTCTACATCACCAGATGGATAGCCAAATGTCTCATGGATAAGACACATGTTAGAGAGGGGGAATCCACATTCAACAAGAGGCCAATCACCAGTGGAGTACCACAGGGCTCAGTGCTAAGCCTCCTTCTGTTTGAAATATATTTTTCAGATGTCAAGACAAATGTAGATAGCTTTGGCTGACTAAGTTTGGTGATGACTGCAAGTTGGGAACAATCATTGACTCCTCTAATGATGCTGATATCCTACAGAAAGGTCTATTTCAGACTAATGATTGGTGTCAGAGCCATGGCCTCAAAATAAATGCGAAGAAGTGCATAATACCCTTTTGGAACTCAAATACCCCTGCAAATTACAACATTAATAGCACCCCCCCCCAAGGGTGGACCCAGTGGTAACAGATCTGAGTACACAGATATTAATATGAAATTTGACTAGCATGTCTCCACAGTGGTGAGAATCTTATGTGGCTCAGCTTGCAAGTAAAGGCATGGCATCCAGATCAAAGAATGTCATAGTACCACTGTACTCCACCCTCAGCAGTCCAGTAATCAAGTACAATGCACCCGTTTGCATGTACCTCACCAGGTACCTGTAATACTTGGAGGATCCTCAGAGGTTTCTCACCCAAAAAAATACAGGGTATAGCCAATATGCCATATGTGGACCAATTAAAAACCCTATCACTGTATTCATTTTCCAGCCGATTACTGAGGGGTGATCTGTATCTGACCTACTGCACAAGGGTTACCCATTCCAAAGATCTGAACCTGATCTCTGACATGCATAGATCGTGCTGGAGAGACAGATGTATCCCAGAGATCGACCTTCCTCTGGAATAGGTTTCCTATTCACGTGAAGCAGAGCCCTTCACTGAACATCACCTGCAATCTTTACCAATGGATCTGAAATCGCAAATTCACTCCTAGGGTGGCACCCATGTCCCTTATGGAAATAGGCAGTCTGTAAAAATAGTAAAAACCCTGCTTGCTAACCCTTATTATCTTTCCCCTAGAGATAGAAAATTAGGTAAAATCCGGGTAAAACTGGTCAGGCTTATAAGGGTTTTTCAGCCATTAGCCTAGTAATATCCTATGAACCTATGAACCTATACAGCATGGAAATCCAAAAATGCCTTCTCATGGGCTGAGTACTTCACTCTTCTCTGTTTCTCATGTACACATTTCCTAATCTTTTTATATACCAGCAGTTCTAGTGTTGATAGAATCGTTAGGAAAATATTTTGACTTAAAGTTACTCCGATGCATCCCACAGGGCTGTTAATTTCAGTGCCAGTTTCTAATATTCTTATGTTTCATTCTGCCTGCTGCAGTCTCTTACCAACAATGTTGCATTTCTCATGAAAAATTATGAAATCCATCTGATCCTTTCGGACTTTGTGTTCTTTGCGCAAGTGATGAGGATATCTTCTAATATTTAACATTTTAACTAGGTGATAATCCACATGAGTAGATACAAACAGCTGCAATAAGATGGGAATGATTAAATAAACCTTGGCAAGTTGCATACATCGCTAAAGGTGACACTGAACATGAAATGTATAACGTTTTACTAATGACTCTGTATCCTGCTACTATCTGTAGTTTGCAGCCCTTATCCAGGTCCATTGTGTGTGTAAAGCTATTTCTTCTTGGTTTCTAATACATTTGTGAAGGTATTGGATGTATCTATATAATAACCTGTATCTCAATATTTCTGTCAGTGATCAATAGTTTTGCTAATAGCCACTTTCAGTACTGTTGCACAGAGAGTACATTCTTTCAGTATTAAATTCCAGGTTTAAATATGTAAGCGATGATAATAAGGCAAGCCTGATGAATAATCATTTACAGGGACAACTAAAGAGCTTCCACTCCTTATCTGTGTGATTCTGTTATTCTTATGTCTGCTGTCTTTAGAAATGTTAGGGCAGGGCATTGCTGGTATCTTTACTGACAATGTTTGATTTAATGGCAATTGGCTTATCCTTGCAAATCATGTGAGGTAAAAGTTTCATGGTCCTATTTAGACAATATTTCCCTGTGGAGGTTAATACAGGAATGTCAGTAAAAACAAATTCTTAACATAGCACACGGCTCTTTAAGCCTGGGATATAATACTTGGGTTTTAAGTTTATGGTATAATGCTTGTTTTTCGTTGTTTTACAAATGTTAAAACAAAATGCCCTGACTTCCCCTGTATGACTCAATAGTAGATTCTCTTCATTTTAAACTAGCAGAAGATTACATTTTGCATTATGAAACCTGATGGCCTCCACTGCAGTTACTTTTTCAAGTTAATGATGCCACAAAATATTTGTTTCAGCACTAGTTTAAAACATATCCCTTTCTTTACTGTAATAGCATCAGGGATCAGTTAATGGCATAAGGTATTTATTTATTTACTAGCATTTATTTACTGGGAAAGTCCAACTAGGCACATGGAAATGATCCCTTTTCACTGGAGAACAGGGAGAAAAGCTCCACAAAAAATAAATAAAGAAATAAATTTTTAAATTTTTAAATCCCCTTGCCTACATTAACTACTTCGGTCCTCTGGGCGGTGTGTGGTCCCTTTTCAGCGTTGTGCTTGAGTTCAGGCTGCCCCTTTTTCTGCAACCTAGCAAGGCAAAGGAATCCCATCTGAACAGGAGGGAACATCCAACTGGAAAACCCTACGTGAACTACCTAGTCTCTCCTTGCTCTGCCTCACAGTGTAGGTGAAAACCTACAGTTATTTTAGGTATTTAACTAAATTGTGGGTGCTTTTAAGTTGTACTATTTGTAAGGGCCAGCACACCCGTGGACCTACCCCTTAGGCTTCTATAAAGCTATAAATATACTACTTTTTTTTCTCACTTTACCTCCTTTATTTGCTAATCTCATGTAATTTCCAATATATTCCACAAGAGGGCAGCAGAACTCAGGGCTTGCAAAGCTGTTTCTTACTGCCAGCCAAACTCCTCTAGCCCTATGTACTAGCCTCTCACAGTTACCCCTGTTTGTACTCTTACTACAGGTAACTACCCCCCACCCCTTGAAGGACTGTAAAAGAAACTTTAACCTTGCTAGCCTTAATATAAATAAACCAGACAACTTGTTCTATTATCACTTACTACCCCAGTTAAAGAACTACTCAATTGACTCTCTACATAACCTACTTTTCCTGCTATAGAACTCATTATTTGTCCCTTTTCCCCTACACAACTATACTAAACTCTCAACCTCTTATGTCTTATGTTAAGTAGATAAGGAAAGTGCCTCTTACCTACTCAAAGCTTGTAAAACACAGTCTCACTGTATAACTGATTGCCCCCTAGCCTTCAGACCTACTACACAACTCTTTATATGCCTTTTTGACTCTCTTCCTGCTCAGTGTTACACCCTCTGCTAAGTAGCTTTTTTCCCCTCCCCCTAATTTGTCCCGGTACTCCTCTGTCCCGCCCATCCCTCTCCCTCCCAATTAACTAAGCCAAACCTATAAATACATGTTAGGACTTCAGGCGCCATTTTTAAATCCCCTTGCCTACATTAACTACTCTGGTCCTCCGGGCGGTGTGTGGTCCGTAAGTGCATTTTTCTTTGTTTATCATGAATTAATCCGTGTAGCTGGACAATTTTAAAGTGTTAGTAATACATAGGCTGTATTGAATTTAAACTGTGCTAACATTGTTAAGTACTGTTGCCATGGTTGAGTTTACAGTTCCACGTGGAGTACAATCTTGTTTGTGGGTTTCGTCTGTTTTTTTTTCTCTTCTCTGCACTTTTTTTTATCCATTACGGAGAACTGCGACTAAGTCTGTCAGAGCATTTAATTTGATAATTACTGTGTGTTACCCGGCCTTGGTGTGAACTTAACCAGACACGCTCCTTTCTCTCAATATGGTGTAGGGATAACACTCTAATATGCTATACATGTAATAAGGGGATTTATCTCCTTTGCAGCCATTGTACCTATTAACCAGAAAGGTTTCATTGGAATAATTGCTTACAACCTACCGAGTGCTTCGAATAGGTTTGTCCGGTTATAAAGTGACATTACAGAGGTTAGCGTCCTCGCTGAGCTCCAAATAACTTGCGCTCCTATCTACTGCTACCAGGAAAGGCTCTTTATCTAAGGTTTTTTTTTTTTTTAAATAAAGATTTTCTCTTACAACCTACCTAGAGCCTCTATACAGCAGGAGTGGTATTACAAATGTTAGCGTCTCTCGCTGAGCTCCAAATAACTTGCGCTCCTATCTACTACTACCAGGAAAGGCTCTTATCTAAGGATTTTTTAAACAAAGATTTTCTCTTACAACCTAGAGCCTCTATACAGCAGGAGTGGTATTACAAATGTTAGCGTCTCTCGCTGAGCTCCAAATAACTTGCGCTCCTATCTATTGCTACCCGGAAAGGCTCTTCATCTAAGGTTTTTTAATTCAACCTACCGAGAGCTTCTCCTAATAAGGAGTGGATATTTTTAATGTTGTTTTTTGACCATAGCGTTACTTGCTACCCGGAGAGTTTTTCTACATAAAGATTTCTCTTATAACCTACTGAGAGCCCCTATACGGCAGGAGTGGTTATTCTAATGCTGATTATGGATCGTTGTGTTACTCGCTGAGTCATAAACCAGTGGCATTGCTATCTTCCGCATTGACACCAGGGCAACACTGTAAAATAGTAACTACATTAAAGAGGGGTTATTTAGGTGTAACTTTTGTACATAGCACTTCTTGCTGTAACCTTGAATTAGTTGCACTCCTATCTTATGCCATTACATAAGGACATCACTATAATTACAGTAATGAATGCTACGGGGGGGGGGTTCGTCTGCAGCTACTCTAACTACTAACTGGAAAGGTCTTATTGCTATTATCCTACTTCAGAGTACTCAGAATCAGAGCGTTGTATTTTTTCACCTAATTTTCAACATTGGATATTTTTAGACACATTAATGTGGCTTTGACTTTCCTAATCTGGCTAGTATCAGTTGACTTGCTTGCTGCAATTGGTCATGCATTATAAACTAGTAGCTGTGTCCTAAATAGCGCTCTCTGGTCTATCTTATGTGGAATGATTTGGGTACTATACTGCTGTTTTAACACATGTATCATCCAATGTATTTTTTCTGAAGTTAATGTACTTGTTTACATTATTGCTGTGCTAGCCTTTACAAATTACCTAGCTCAAAACCTCCTTTTAACTTCCCTGTAGTGATAGTTAACTATTCTATTTAACTGTTGTGAAGGATTTTACTTTAATGTCTGGGCTGAATGTGTAGCAGTCCACTGAAAATGTACTACTGAATATAGCAGTATTTCATGTTTAGGAAGGTTGTACAAACTGTAAAACTGTTGAGTTCATTTTTTTTTACTTTTAACTAATCCTTTCATAAGAATTTAAGATTTACTCGAAAGTGACTTTAATTGTTTCTTCTTCTTCCCTATGTGCCACACAATTAGTTGTTTGGTATCTATTGCTGCCTACCTACATTTGCACTGTACTATGTCTTACCCTGCACTCATTACTGACCTACACTCCTTCCTTACCATTTCACCTCCTACCTCTGCATAGACTTTAACATATTTGTCATCTTATAGTCTTACTTTATTTCTGTCTCTTTCCAGCTTTTCAGCGTTGTGCTTGAGTTCAGGCTGCCCCTTTTTCTGCAACCTAGCAAGGCAAAGGAATCCCATCTGAACAGGAGGGAACATCCAACTGGAAAACCCTACGTGAACTACCTAGTCTCTCCTTGCTCTGCCTCACAGTGTAGGTGACAACCTACAGTTATTTTAGGTATTTAACTAAATTGTGGGTGCTTTTAAGTTGCACTATTTGTAAGGGCCAGCACACCCGTGGACCTACCCCTTAGGCTTCTATAAAGCTATTAATATACTACTTTTTTTTCTCCCTTTACCTCCTTTATTTGCTAATCTCATGTAATTTCCAATATATTCCATTAGAGGGCAGCAGAACTCAGGGCTTGCAAATCTGTTTCTTACTGCCAGCCAAACTCCTCTAGCCCTATGTACTAGCCTCTCACAGTTACCCCTGTTTGTACTCTTACTACAGGTAACTACCCCCACCCCCTTGAAGGACTGTAAAATAAACTTTAACCTTGCTATCCTTAATATAAATAAACCAGACAACTTGTTCTATTATCACTTACTACCCCAGTTAAAGAACTACTCAATTGACTCTCTACATAACCTACTTTTCCTGCTATAGAACTCATTATTTGTCCCTTTTCCCCTACACAACTATACTAAACTCTCAACCTCTTATTTTAAGTAGATAAAGAAAGTGCCTCTTACCTACTCAAAGCTTGTAAAACACAGTCTCACTGTATAACTGATTGCCCCCCAGCCTCTCTCAGCTGTGACCCGCTCCGTTCGCCCTACGGGCTCACTCCGCTCCCCTACCCTACCCCCATTTCCCACCCACCCCAATGGTCCTAAACTTATACTTCATAAACCACACCCTCTCTCCCAATCAACCAATCCCTTGCTCCTTCCTTTCAGGAAATTACCACACCCTTACATTTTTCTTCCTACCAGAAACTATAACCCAACATTTAAAGTATTTTACCATATCCCTTTCCTTCTAGCAAACAAGTATTAATTCCCTTCTCTATACACTCTTCTTTTACAATTACCACCTATTTTAATTTTAGACTTAACTCCTAAAACTTCCTTACATATCTCTTCAAGACACCTTTAGTAGTAATAAATAAAATGACCAAACCAATACTCTTAGCTTTAATTTCAATTGCTCTCACCTCCACCTACCTCATCACCTCCTTTGAAAAACTGTACTATTTCCATTTCAATTATTCCCCAAAACAAACAGCTATACATACTCCCATATTCCATAACATTCAAACTAACATCACTTTTGTTCCCACCTATCTACTACCTAAATACCATAGATACTCCCACATTAAATATAATAAACCCACAGTAAAGAAAGTAAAACATCTAACCAACTTTACAAATACTTCTACAATCAAACTAAGCAATCCCTCCTTAAAAGACGGTGACATCCACCCTAACCCTGGCCCTACTAATCCTGCTACCCTAATAACCCACCCTAAACTACCAAGCTCTTTCCTAATAGGACACCTAAATATCCGCAGTATTAAAAACAAAGTAGCCCATCTCCACGCCCTTCTAGATATTCACTGCTTTGACATCTTCTGCCTGACAGAAACTTGGTTAAAACCAGACACCAAAGACAATGAAGTCATTCCTCAAGGATAATATATTAAGACAAGACCGAATAAAAAGCAAGGGTGGGGGAGTAGCAGTCCTATTCAAAGATGGACTTCAAATCTCCACTTTACCTTACAACCCACCTCAGCATAGTAAGGCAGAAGTCCTTATTACCAGATTTCAAATTAACCAAAACAAATCTTTATATATCATTTGCATCTACCTACCACCTGGTAATAATATCAATACTATAGAGGACATTCTAAGCTGGATGTCCTCAACCTACCCTCAAGAAACAATAATACTTGGTGATTTTAATACTGACTGGAAAGCTATTAACACTGCTAATCCTACCTCCCATATCAACCTTCACGGCTTTAGTCAAACTATCACTTCCACAACTAGAATCAATAAACCAAATAAGAAAGAGAGCACCTTAGACTGGATACTTATAAATAAACAGAAACAAGCTTACAACATAGGAACTCTGCCAGATGATGTAAGCGATCATTCATTGACCTACATCCTAAGGCAAAAAAAGTATATCTCTAACCCCCCAACATGTAGGATTGCACGTTCCAACAAAAGCTTTAACCAAGTACTTTTCCAAGATGAACTTAGAGCCTGTGACTGGAACCCTTTAAAAACACTACCACTTGAAGAAGCTGTTAAATACCTAAACTTTAAATTCTTATCGATCCTAGATAAGCATGCACCCAAACGGTCCATTAGAATGAAGTCCAAGCCTTCCCCCTGGCTTTCTAAAGAAACCAGACAAAAAATGTTACTTAGGAACAAGGCTTGGGCTAAATGGAGAGCTAACAAAACTATCTCAGATGAACAAACATTTAAGCATTTAAGAAATATTACTAAAAAGGCAATACTTACAGACAAAAAGAACTACTACTATAAGTTACAGCAAAATCACCAAAACAATTCCCAAATGTTCTGGTCTAGTATAAATAAACTCCTAAACCCAGGCCACTCACATACACCTACCCCATCCCAGGCCAAACAAAACACCCCCCACCAAACTCCCAATACCTTCAATACCTTCTTCACAGAGACCATACAATCACTAGCGAGTCAACTAGTCCCTGACAACTCAAGCTTCTCTTCCACCATACCTGGCACTCTTCCAACATTCCATCTGAAACCCATCTCAACCACTCTCATCTATAAACACATCCAAAAACTTAAACCTTGTACTCCTTCTGCTGACCAGCTACCATCAGAATACCTGCAAAAAGCAGCCAAAGTAATTTCTTATCCCATTTCCATCCTCATAAATAGAACCATTAAAGAAGGAATAGTTCCAGACATCTGGAAAATCTCCCATATTATCCCCCTACACAAAGGGGGTACCTCTAATGATTATTCCAACTACCGGCCAATAGCTCTATTATCACCCCTAGCAAAGATTATGGAAAAATGCATTCACTAACAACTTTTAAACCATTTATCTCAACATAATGTCATAGCAAACTGTCAGCATGGCTTTAGGCCATCCCATAGCACCACAACTGCCCTATTATCCTTTACAGAAGCCATTAATAGAAATCGTAATAACAACAACCTCTCTTCTGCACTCTTTATTGACCTGTCAAAAGCATTTGACATGGTAAACCATACCCTTCTTATCAACATTCTTGAATCCCTTTCCCTTGACTGCCTGGCAATTCAATGGTTCAAGTCTTACCTTACCAATAGGCAACAGGCAGTTCTTTGGGAAAATAATATATCATCCCTTCTACCTGTCACACTCTGTGTCCCTCAGGGCTCTATTCTAGGTCCACTTCTTTTCTCACTGTTTATCAACGACCTCCATGTAGCCATTCCACAAGCCACCTGCATTCAATATGCAGATGAGTCAACACTAATATGCTCAGCAAACTCCCCAACTGATCTACATTCTCTTACTCAGAATGTTTTCAACATAGTTGAAACATGGTTCATTAAACGTTGCCTCCTGCTCAATGCCAAAAAAACTAAACTCCTTCTCTTCACACCCACCAGCAAATCCTCCCCCATAGAATTCTCTGTCATCTCCAATAATGGCACAAGTATATTACCCGATTCTACCACTAAATTGTTAGGAATTACTATTGACAATAACCTTACATTTGACAGCCACATAAATAACACCATCAAAACTGTCAATAGAAAAATAGGCTCCTTATATAGAATTAAACCTTTCCTAACACCAAGAGCCAGAACTAAGATTGCACACTCCCATTTAATTTCAACTCTTCTGTATGCCTCACCAATATATACTAATCTAAAGAAAAATAATCTCATCAAACTAGCTAATTCCTATAATAACATTGCCAGATTTGCCTCCGGAAATCCTTTTAGAATTCACCATTGTCTGAATCTCACGCAGCTAGGCTGGCTTGAATTTCAAACCCAATTGAAACTCTCCCAACTCACCATTGCCCACAAGATATTTTATAAACCTAACAGCACCCCTATACTTTCCAATCTCATAATCCCCTACAAAAATCTAAATTCTCTTCACTCTTCCAGCAAACTTCTTGCTAACATAAGCAAGTCTTACAACATGGCTGGAGTTTCTCTGTTTTCCAACTCTGTGGGAAAAAACTGGAACTTACTACCTAATGACCTAACTTTAATTTCTTCATTGCCTCTCTTTAAACAAAACCTCAAAAGACACCTCAAATCAAACTGGCTATGCCCCTGTAGCAACCCTGATTAACCTTCTCCTTCACTACAAATATTTCTTCTCTTGAACCTCTACCTGTTTCACATTCTTTGCGGTAAGACTGTAACTGGTTTACAGAATTCAACATACTGATGTAATCTATCCTGCTTAATGCTCTGAAAATCTCTATCCTGTTAATATACTGATAGTCTACATGTATCTCACTGCATATTGAATTATCCTATACATATTGTCACCTCTACTATTGTAAATGCCTACATTACTCTAGTAATACTGCTGTAATTTATTGTATTCTAATTACTTCCTGCTTTTTGAATAATCTTCTATTGAAATCCATTCATTTATTATGTATTAATATTGATTTTTAATTTTTAACTGTTTTTTAATTATTTTTTAATTTTTAAATGTTTTTTAATTTTCAAATGTTTTTTTAATTTTTAAATGTTTAAATTTTTATTTTTGTTTCACTGGAGCTTTTCTCCCCGGGCCTCTACTGAAAATGGAAATATATCCAGTTAGACTAGCCCGGTTAACAAATGTAAAATAAAATAAATAAAATAAATAAAAAATAAAAGTGGTTGGGTACATAATATAAGCAATGATTGCATGCCTAGAAAAGTACACACATACAGTTGTTCATTAGTAACAGAAAAGTACGCAATAATATCATTATGTACTGTTTACAGACTAGCATTTCAAAAAAAATTCATAAGAAACCAATGGCACATAATGCATTATAGGTATAAATTACATTTGGTATTATATACAGTGGTTATTACATGTGATATTGCATACAGTGTTTTTTGTTGTTGTTGCATGTTGCAAGTGCAGTATCAGTGCAACCTGGTGTGAGATTTAATAGAAGCATAACACAGTTCCAAGATGTCTTTTCAGTGTACTTAGATGTTACAGTATGATAGTTGTACTTATTTTCAACTCATCTGGTGGAGCATAGTAATAGTGGGTCCCTCCCACAACAGAAAGTCTACGCTGCCTGAGATAGTTTTATTTTTGCAGACTATTAGTGGAGAGCATATAGTACAAAGATGTTTGGAGCTAAATTAACCCCTTTGTGCATAAAATTATAGAAAAATAGGGAAAATATTCTAAGGAGTATATTGGGGAGCAGGGACAAGATAACAGATAATATGTGTTCCTTATTTGTGATGCCCTTCAGCTGTACACCTTAATAATTCCCAAATACCTTTAAAAAAAGTAAAGACTACACTCTCCAAAGCCAAGAACACGGCATCCATGGGACCAGACAACTTCCCAGGCTGCGGAGTGTATGAACTACAGAACGAACTGGCATCCCACCTAAGTACCATGTTCAATCATCGCCTCAACTCAGGCTATATGCCTATTGAATGGCACACAGGGATGGTTATCCCACTCCACAAAGGGGGTGCCACCATGGACCCTGGACACTACCACTCCATTAGCCTGACAAGCCTGGCCTGCAAAGCCATGGAACATATCATCTTGGAGCTTATAAACAAAGGCATAGGTAACTTCCAAACCCTGGACCCCACAAAGTTTGGGTTTGTAAAAAGTAGATCATGTCTACTAAACCTGATTGACTTCTTTGAAGCAGCCACTAGAGCCATAGATGAGGGCAAGGTAATGCACACAGCCTATCTTGACCTTGCCAAAGCTTTCGTTACCATCCCCCACTCTGGAATTATAAATAAACTTACTAAACTGGACATAAATCTCTATGTCACTAGATGGGTGGCTAACTGGCTCACTGACAGAACCCGCACAGTAAAAGTAGCCGACTCCAAGTCTGACTTCAGACTAGTGACGAGTGGAGTACCACAGGGTATGGTCCTGGGTCATCTCCTGTTCTGCATCTACTTCCCTGAAGTGCAGGCCAACACAGAAGGTCTTTGGCTAACAAAGTTTGCAGATGACTGCAAACTGGGAGCCATAATAGAATCACCTAATGATGCAGACATTCTACAAAAGGGCCTCACAGAGACAGATGCTTGGTGTCAAAGTCATGGCCTCAAGCTCAATGCCAAGAAGTGCATTGTCATCCCCTTTGGGAAAAACTCAGTACCCATGAACTACCACATAGGCGGTAGCTCACTAAACACTGAAAGTGTGATAAGTGACCTTGGGACACAGGTGGACAGTAGTCTCTCCTTTGATAACCACATCTCCACAGTAGTCAGGAAATCCTTCAACGGCCAAGGAAATACCTCACTAAGAGGATTACCAACCTCAAACAGATGCCATATGCAGACCGTCTAAAAAAACTCCAGCTCTACTCCGTCGCATATCGCCTACTCAGATGCGATCTCTGCCTAACATACAAAGCTATGTCAAACCCAGAGCTGTTGGAAATGCTACACTTAAAAGAAATCCCAATCTCTCTGAACCACACGCTCCAGGGACCTAAACCTTGTCACCACAATAAACAGAACATGCTGGAGGGATAGATTCCTGTCCCAGAGACTTCCCATACTCTGGAGCAAACTACCCCTTCATGTCAAGCAAAGATACTCATCGGCCATCCCATGACGACTGGATGGGAAATAGAAAATGCACCTCAGGGATCACTTCTCCTGCACTGTCTGACAGGGGCACAGGAAAATAATTTTCTTGGGTGGCGAAAGCCAGGAAACCTTTTTGGCTAGGCTTATATAGACCCCAAGGCTGATAGGCTAGTACTTAACCTATGAACTTATGAAAAACAACTGATTTGACAGATACAAATACACACTTTCAACTTTAACTTTGGTGACACTAACCTTTTGCAAGACGCAGTGTGTGGTGGTACAGTTAGCTGAATAGAGATAGGTAGAATTTTATTTCATTTTATGGGAAGAATTAGGTAGGTGTACAGCTGATGGGACATGATCCATGGAGGCCAAAGAAAGTGAAACTTTAAATGGCAGGATAATAATTGAAGTAGAAAAGGGGCACAGTAGTTAACATTACTGCTTCACAGAGCTTAGTCCTCTCATATGATTCATGGCTGGGATCCTTCCTGCATGTAACCTACATGTCGTCCTTATGTCTGTCTTGGTTTTACCTGATGCTGTAGTTTGCCCCTACGTCTCAATTACATGCAGTGGGCAAAGTGATAGGTGTACATAGTGTTTGTGTATGTGTGTGTATGTATATATATATATATATGGGTCTACTTTAAAAGACCGAACCGACGATTCCCCAACACGTGGAAAACAAAGACCAAACGACCGACAGGTAAGTTTATCGAAAGGGTGATTTGCCGACAGCGGAAAGACCGACAAGGGTAATGTGTGATCGCGACTCGGTAAGTGTGCGACAGTGACGGAGTTAGGAGCGGTCAGGTAAGTGTCGATATTGTGGGATTTGTTAGGCTGTGGGAAAGGTGTGTGTGTTAGTGTCGGAGTTAGGGTTGGTAGGGTAAGTATGTGATAGTGAGGGACTGTAGTTTAGGGAGGTTAAGTGAGTTAGGTTTAGAGTGCGGTAGGGGTGTGTGTGGCTTTATGTTTTGGGTGGGTTAAGTGAGTTAGGGTTAGGTGCAGGTAGGTGAAGTGCGATAGTGTCGGACCTTGGGGTTAGGTGGGTTAAGTGAGTTAGGGTTAGGGTGCAGGTAGGTGAAGTGTGCGATAGTGTCGGACGGGTTAGGGGTGGGTTAAAGAGTTAGGGTTAGGTGCAGGTAGGGTGAGTGTGCGATAGTGTCGGACCTTAGGGTTGGGGTTTGGGTTAGGCTAGTGGCTATGCTATGTAGTGTAATGTGGTGTCGGTGTAATGGTGTTCGGTGTTTTGCGTTGTCGGTTTTGTGTGTTGTCGGTTATCTGGTCTCGGTGATTTGTGTGTCGACGAACTGGCGTGTCGGTCTTTCAAAGTAGACCCATATATATATATATATATATATATATATATATATATATATATATATATATATATATATATATGACTTTATGAATATGTATCTCTTTCACTGTGTGTGTATGTATATACAAACACATAGTCCCACTGCCCTTTTTCATGTGTGCTAACCCCTACCCTACACATTAATGAGAAAACCTTTCCCTATCAATATCATTGTTCAGACAAAGTATGTGTGCAGGCACTATATTACAGTTACAGTTTTTTTTTTTTTTACTGGGATACTTTTGTGTAGGAGAAACCCAATGGCAGATACTACAAACTCCATGGGCCAGGCAGGAAAGTTGAGTATTCAAGTTGTAACATTATCATTAATGAGCACAAAAATTTTTGATGCAGAACATTCAGCCATTCCACTGTGTGCTATTAAGTTTGACACATTGCCTACAGAGTTGAGCCATATACAGGCCTGTGCTTTTTATGCACCCAGGAAGCTCAGCTAAATTACAAGCACTCCCCATTTAAACTCGCACCCCTAAATCCCCCTCAAAATTGAGTGCTCTTTTGGACCTTTCTCCTGACTGCTAGTAACCATACATTTCAGGTTTATGGAGATTTGTGTAACTTCTTTGATTTCCCTCATATTTTGAGAAGTTCTGTCAGTCAATAATGCCAGACAATAGAATTTCATACTACCAACCCTGAAAAAGGAGAGAGAGAGAGAGAGAGAGAGAGAGAAACAGCCCACTATGAAGATCATCTCTTGTCTGTTTAGTGTATTATGCAAGCATGTGGATGTAAATGCCATGGACATGCACATTCAATCAAACTACAATGCAGGAAATAGACCAGCACTAAATTGCTTTTATACAGCGGCATTATTTAAGAAAAGGAAAGCAATTTCTTTCTTAAGTAATATCATTGTATAACAGTGTGTGTCACAAGATTTACCCTACCATTGGCTTTGTTCGATCATTCGAGCTTCATCCTCATGATGAAGTCACATCAGTCATGGGTAAAGCCTCTGTAACCTAAACCCAGTCATGGATTATTGTTAAAAGTACTAGTTAGTTGACTCTAGAGTGAAACATAGACAAATCACAGTGAAGAAAAGAAAAAAAAAATCTGTGAGTGCCAGCTCAGTGGTGTAGATACTTCCTGATTCAGAAAACAGTAAGCAGACTTTTCAGAGAGAGGGTTATAAATATGAGACAAAAAAGTCAACTGTAGTTTGTACATAACATGAATTAATTGAAGGAGCATGAAAATATGTGATACTACCTTTAGCTTCTATAGCCCTGAATAATATCCGAATTGACATTTTAGACCTTGACAAGAAACTACCCATCCTGTTAAAACATGTTAATGAGCATCTCACAAACTAGGTACAAATCCCATCAGCCAATACAACAGAGAAAATAGACAGAACCAGGAAAAAAGTGATTAAACCACCCAAACTCCATATGCAGATCAGTAGCCCATACTAGAGAGTTAACTTCTTTTGCACACCTTTAAGTATCTGATCCCAAAGCAGCCAAGTGTTGGATACAGAATAATATTCTGGTTTGAAACCCATGTTGACTTTTACAGAGATTTCTAAACCCATTTCATGCTGTGCATAAATTAAATGTAATGCTATATTTGAACTCTTGTCAGTAGTTTGGTTTCTACTTACTGATGAACTCAGGGATGTTTGTTTTATGGTGGGGTGTAACTCTTGATTTAGTGTTCTTTCATGATGAGTGTTTCAGGCATGCACCTGATAATGGTTTCTTGGATACAGTCCGACTTACCTAATAAATAAAAAAATAATTATGAACTAAATAAATACATACATATTCACAATATGCAAATGGACTGCCTACTAAATGACATGATAGCGGCCACTTTCTTAGGAATTTTTACAAAATACCAAACAATATTGCTGAACTGGGCTGGCTTGAACTCCCTCACCTCCTTCAATGGTATCAACTCTCACTCACCCACAAACTAGTAAACCATGCACTAAATGTCCCGTCCCTCCAGAATCTACTCCAACACTATCACACCACCAAACCACTAAGATCCAGCAACAAAAATCACTTGCAGATCACTAAAGCCAATAACTCTGCTGGTGAAGCACTATTCTCTTGCACCATAGCCAAATTATGGAACTCCCTCCCACCCACAATTACCTCCATACCATGATGCACCCACTTCAAAACTTTACTAAAAGCGCACCTAAAAACATGCTGGCTATGCCCTTGCAACTCCCACTCTAATATCACCCACCCCATCCAACCACTACCTTTCTTTCCACTCCACTAACTACCTTGATTATAGCAAGCTCAGATGCTCATAAGCCTAGTTCTTATTATACAGCAGGAACTTCTTATTGTAACATTTGTTAATGTCTGTTATGTACTTCACAGATAAAGATTCTAGTTGTCTACTGATGTACTATGTTCTTCATCTGTAAATATGTTGTAAGTAATTGCTATGTAAATTGTTAATCGCTATGTAATCCAATGTAACTACTGTCTGTTTATTTTAACTGTGGAGCTTTTCTCCCTGGGCCTCCACTGAAAATGGACCTACGTCCAGTCGGACACTCCCGGTCAACAAATATAACTAAATAAATAAATAAGAATAAGTGTCCATCTGAGTGGTTTTGTGGTTTTTGAAAAGATGCATGTTTTATTTAAAACAAGACTGCGCTTTAAATGACTGACAATTTTTAGTAACAGCAGGCATCCTTTAAAGGCAGACCGTGATAGGGATGTTTCATTAGTCCTTTGGGAACTTTCTATATTTTGATTTTAATTGAATTGTTTGCTGCCATTTCCTTTTAAGATTTCTGCCTGGAGTTCTCAGATGTGTTGAACATCTATGTACTTCAGTGTTTTATTCTGCAGTGTTGATTTCTCATAGTATTCTGCTTGGTCTAATATATGAAGTGTATAGAAATTAATTATTTAATAAATGCATTAAGAGATGTATTAAAAACTCCATGTAAAAGGTACACAAAGGATATTCATTTGCACAGTCACATATGTGGGTTTGCAAGTCTGTCCTATACTAGGGCCTACATAATTTCTTCTCATTGCCTCCCCCAGCTCTCTAACGAGGGTAACAGACTGCATAACAATAGCCATGAAAGGAAGGCAGTACTAAAGCACCTGTGGTTTTCAACATACACAAGTGCTGGCCTGTCTACGTAGCCAGCTGAAGACTTTATATTGTACTACCTAATGGCAACTAAATTCTTCCACACATGCATCTTCCTGCAGTTTTGCAGTGTCAGTCACTAACCTGAATTTACCATTTCCTAGCAATTTATTCTGTACAGGTTCTGTGTGTTACTGTGTCTTCTCCTACACACACACACACACACACACACACACACACACACACACACACACACACACACACACACACACACTGGCAGAGACAAGAGTAGGAAAAATTAAGACCCTTGTCAAAGAAGTGATGGAGATACAACAGAGTGAATTAGTTAAAGAAAGCAGGTTTCCCAAGAAAAGAACTTGCAAGTTGTAACTAAATTATTTTTAGGAGAAAGTGGTGGAATTTGGCCAGTAAAAAGGGATGTGGAAGTAACTTCTCTGTAAAAGATGAATGAAGAAAGGGCTGCTGAAGTACAATCACCACTGGAAAAGTTTAATCCACTTGCATAATCTGATATTGTGCAACAATCTGAGAGAATGAGTTTGTCATAAAGAAGAATGTAGAGTATAAAATGAAAACAGGAATGGAAGATCAAAACAACGTTTCTGCTATTTATAACTTGGTAACTGATACAGTAAAGTTTTATCTAGACTTTGTGTAGCTTGAGATACAGTGGTGTCTATTCAGTGAGAGAAAATGCAGCTGTTGTCTCTGGAAAGCTAGCATTACTGGCTGGAGCCAAAATCTGTTTAAAAGCTGTTTTTGCATCAGTTTACTTAAATTCTTTGCACATTTATATTGCTCTGAGCTCTTCTGTGTGCAACAATGTGCAAACCTACACTTAACAGACACAAGCATTTTGATTTACGTTTTAGTCCTTGGGGTTTAATCCAGTACTATGCCACCTAGGCAGCTCTCTTGGGCCTAGTCCTGGCTGATGGCCATGGCCCCAACATTACATTTAAAATAAAATGCTTCCTACTTTGCCCAGTGTACTACTGATTTAAAAAAAAAACATGAAACATTGTCCTGCTTTGCCTATGTCCTGCTTTGTGTTTTCAGACAATGGAAATGGAGCAAGAGCAAGCACTCATAAGAAATGGTATGCAAGACATTTAATTTCGCAGAACAGGAAGGTGCAAATACCATGGAGTGCAGCATGTGTTATGATTGATTCAGTAAATTTCCCTTCATAGCAGAACTGAGTAAAAATATGACAAGTCACAGATCCAAGAAATTTCATGAAAATGTTGAAAATGTACTGCTACAGGACTCTCTAATTTTTTATTATAAATGTCCCTTACATGCTCTAATAATCTTAATTTTAATGCCCCCTGTGTTTCCCCAATATAAAACAATCCACACGGGCATCGAAGGGCATAAACTACACCCTCAGTATCACAAGAGAAATTATTGCATGTTTGAAAAGGAATATTATTAATACTTTGAAAACTATTCACTATAAATTTACAGGCTTTACATTTAATGCAACACAAGGTCCCAGAAGGATGTATATTCTGTAAAATATTTATATGGGGAGCACAAACTCTACCTTTCACAAGAAAATTGTGAATATTTCTACCCCTCCTAAAGGAAATACCTAATTTAGCATCCAACCAAGTGGATACATTTTTTAATGAACATAAGTATTTCCGACAGTATTTTATTTGTTCTACAATTATAGGACTAGAACACCCATAAGTTGTAACAAAGTATATAAGATCCTTAAATTCTCTATTATTGGATCTATATGGGACTAAATAAGATCTATTATTGAATTGCTGTTTCCTAGTCAAATTCTTATACAATTTGTTTCAACTTGTCTCAAGTAAACTTCTACTATATCCTCTGTTGCAAAACATATCCACAGTTGAAACCAGTTCTTTTTAAAAATCCTGGATATTATTACATAGCCTGGAAATCCTAAGCATCTCACTATAAGGGAGTGCTTCAATGGTATGTGTAGGATGACAACTATCCCCTTGGACAAACTGTGTGCCCTGCTGAAACTTCCTATGTACAGATGTATATAGTTCCGTACCATATCGAAAGCTGATGACTGCATCCAAAAAAGGAACATGTGTTCCTACTTTTAGACCATCAAATTGTAGCCCAAATCTGTTATGTAGCATATTAACAAACGGTGGTACTAATTCCATGTCACCCTCAGCTATAAAAATTAAATCATCGATATATCTGAAATACCTGATGACATGATCACTAAAAAAACTTATTTCTGTAAATATATTCACTCTCAAAGATACCCATACTTAAACTGGCATACATGAGGGCAATAGGAGCCCCCGTGGCTGTTTCTTGCATCTGTCTGTAAAGAGTATCATTAAAATCAAAAAAATGTGTAAGACAAAAATGTACCAACTCTACTATGTACTCTGTCACTGGTGAATTACCTAAAAAGAATCTTAAAGCCTCCAAGCCAAAATTTCCAACATTTTCAACATTTTCATGATGGCAATAGTGAAGGGTCGCAGGGCACCATTCTGGAAAAAATAAATGTGTCTGTATATGATGAATGTGGTCTTAAAAAAATATTTTGACTAAGGAAGCAGTTTACATTTTGAAATTCAACACTCTGCACCCATTTGGGTTGAATGAGGAATTAAATTGGAGATTGCTTGTTTAATTACTTGATTATCTCATTGTTAATTGCATATAGTATTTAGGTTAGTAGTTTTAGGATGTTCTTCACTCATTGAAGGCTTTTCAGCCAAAATACCAGAGAGAATTTTCTGTGAAGATAATTTTTGGTGCAATAAATTTCTTGGATCTGTGGCTGGTCATATTTTTATTCAGCTGCTTTTGTTTGGTGGTGTTCCAGAACTAAGTAAAAGCCCAGAGGGTCTTGAAGGTAAAAGCTTCAGGCAAAAAAATTTCTTTTTTAGAAAAAAACAAATGAAACAAACAAAGTTAAAGTACAAGAAAGTCTTCACAAGTAACCATGGACACACTGGAGCAGTACAACCTCAGTTTATTAACAGTACTGCTAAATCTATTGGCCAAAAAGGCTTAGGAAGTACTGCTAAATAGACACAAAATAAAGGCAAGCAAACACGACTAAGCACTTTCGATCCACATGGGCATCAGCAGAGTCATATAGTATTTCTAATAAAATCCTTTTATAATGGTCAACCTTGCACGTAACTTCCTGTCAATAAAAATCTTAAAACAGCAGTAAAAACACCTCTTTACAGTCAAATAATTAAAGTAAAAAACAAATGATTATCATCCTTAAAAAACAATATATACAACCAAGTTTTTTTACACACAAAAAAGTTTTTTTTATATATTCAATATTTAGTGTAAAAACTTAATATCCTTTGGTAAGTTTTGTAGTAACAATGACCGAGGATGCATAGCATATATCCTCAGCTGTTCTTAAACATATAAACAAACTCACTTAATTATTAACATTCGAAATCAAACTTAATGACATTCCTTCCTCTTTTGGTTTAAAACACAGGAAATGGAAATATTCTCATTGATGCCTGGTTCTACTTTGGCGTTGTCTTAGCTGCCATTTTGTTTCTTTAATTTCAACGTCCAACTTGGGGTCACCTCCTTTTCCGTTAATAAAAACACAATCTATTATAAAAAATATAAACCTCCTAAAATTGGGGCAAGTAGTACTGTGCCTGTATAGGGCACTAGTTGCCTTCCTGTTCCTAATATCCCTGGTGTGCTTGGCAATCCTATCTTTCAGTCTTCTCAGGTTTTACCCACATAAAAATGGGTCTATATTAAATTCTCAAAAGCCGACAATATTGAATCTGACATTGTCAACATGAGAATAGTGAAACTGCAGAACATCGAACAAGTAAACGGAAATCTCTGTAAGGGGAGATTTCTGTTTACTTCAATGTAGTGTGGTGTCTGAGTTAGTATATTTAAATAGCGGGGGGTATGGTGGGGTACAGCCCCCCACGTGGGGAGTGTAGGGGGGCTTGGCCCCTGCCTACACTGTTTAGTTTTTTTTGTTGTTTTTATTTTGTTTCTGAACATTCGATGTTTTAACAGTTCGATCACTAAAGGTCGACCTTTAGTGATTCGAACTGTTAAATATTCGATGTTCTAATATAGACCCCATAAAAACATGGACAGACTGTGCATGTTGCTACATAAACCACCATATCCATATTACAGTTACAACAGCCTGGGCACTGTATACTCTTGTGATATCCAGCAATGGACACATATGGTCCATCGTTAATAAATTTGCAATAATTACAACATCCACATTTACTCATTTGGGACTTATAGTTCCTGACTAGTCTCCTATCCTGAGTTTCTAATAACTCTTTGATGTTCTTTCCTTTACTGCAGGCTATCTTAGGCTTTGATGCCAATTTTGACTTAAGGTCAGCATCAAAAACACCCTCCCATATAATTGGGGTGCCACTTGATTGTGCTGTAAGACCATTATGTCATTCCCAAAGGGTCTCTGGCCACAGCGTCTGTTGTTTTCAAAATAGGGATAAATTTTAGTGCCCTTTATTAACCTCATTTTTGATCATAATAAGAAGGTGTATAGGGTACACCCTATTTTTGAACATCCCTATTAGGATGTTCATTTTTTTGTTCATATAACACATCGTCACTAGCCTGGACAATCTAACCATCTGCCCCTTAACCACACTTCTTTTTGATGTAAAGGATGACTACTATTAAATTGCAATAAGGTGTTGGGATAAGTCTCCTTCCTATATATACTAGACCTCAAGTCACCTGTCTCGCTGTCTGTTTCCAGTAAAGTGTCCAAAAAATTAATCTTTGCTGAATGCATCTTGAAGGTGAATTTCAGGAGTTGTGTGGTATTATTCAAGTAATTAACAAATTCTGTGCCTTCATCTTTGCTACCTGCCCACATAATAAGTATGTCTTCCAAAAACCTCAAATAAATAATGAGTTTGGTTCAGTAACAAGAGGAAAAAAACACTTTTTCTCCCACTCGTGTCAAAACCAAATTGGTGAAGGTGGTTGCAGATTTTGCACCCATTGCCACACCTGTGGTTTGCCAAAAAAATCACCTTCAAAATAAAAAAGAAAATTGCTTCTTAAAATAATGTCCTTGTCCACTAGGAAATTGACTTTTTCTTTTCAAATGATTCCCCCTGTTCTTAAACTTTGATGGTAAAATTCTAATCCAGCTTCATGAGGTATTACGGAAAATAAGTTGATAACGTCAATTGTCATAAACATAAATTTCCATCTACAATCAACCTACTAAACAGTTCAAAACAATGCCACGAATCCTGTAACACATATAACCTTTTTATAATAATAATCAACATATGCTGCCAACAGCTCAGTAGGTCTGAACAGGGGGTTGTTTTGATCCTTGTGTATTTTAGGTATATCAAATTATGAGGGTGTCATTAGTCAAAAACTAAATAATCAGACTTGATGATCAATCCCTGATACAGGGCATCATAGAGCCATATGTTGATCATAGCATAGGCTCTATTAATCTCGTTTTTAGAAACTTTCTTTTTTAGAAGTGTGATAGTACAGTGTTTGTTTCACAGCAACAGATATAAACACTAATGACTGTGCGTATAGCATTCATTCTGAGATGGATTAGAATGCAGCATTTGTGTCCCAACCATGTGTGAGGAGCTGTTTAGGTAAGTAGCTTTATCATGCTCAAACTGTGTACCTTAACTACAGGAGGCAAGAGTCTTATTCTTCTACACCAACTGCCATTAGCTTTGTTTTCCTTTGGTAAATCATTGAGGTTTACAGTCAATGTCAGTCATTACAGTTTCACAGTTTTGCTGATACAAAACGTGTTCTGATAAATTAAGTGATTTACAGTAGTACTTTTTTATTTGTCTCCACACTTGGAGAACAACTCTGACTTTGTCTCATATATATGCCCTGTACTTGAGCAAGTCACTTGACCAGACAGTGCTTTGTGACAATGGGAAATATAGCAATACTCCTCAATATTCCCCTGCACTGCAAACCTAATAACTAGTACCTATGAACCAGATTAGTTACAGTATAAAGGAAGGGCATTGATTGTAGTAAATAGGGGCCTCATTACATTATTATCTGGATGAGATCCTTGGTTTCCTTAATGCTGACTGTGATTAATATTTCAATGTGAATAAACTGGACAGCATGAAGTCTAGGAGTTTAATGTTACTATTTTAACTATGAAAACATTTTTAATTTAACTTGCTTTTGCAGACAGGTGTGACATGCACTGTGTTTAGACTACAACAGTTTGTCTAATACTTGGTGCAGATAAATAAGTATATGAGTTGTTAAAGATTTGCTTCCTGTAACACATGGTTTGATTCTCTCAGCCTTCACTTGCCTTCTGTGATTCTAAGTTTCTTCACTAGACAGTACTCCTGGGCTGTTCATGAAAAATGTCACATGTGCCATGGGCTGTCAAGGCTGTTAGCAAATGCATTATAATTTCTTTCGTCCATCCTTTACATAGACACTAATACTTCTCTGTACATTATTTGAGCATGAATTCCAGTACATCTCATGTAGTTTAACGCTTTGCCAGATGCATTTTCACTAAATGTGAGTTCCAAGGGAAAATAAGTTTACTGTTTCTCATGCTAAGTCTATTTTCAATGTGATAGTGTTCTGTTTGGAAATTAGCTGTCAGTGCTTTTTCCTATAAAATTGAAATCCAAATCTCTGTCATAATTGTAAAATTAAAGAAAGAAATTCTATGTGCACTAACAGGTTTGAATAGAATTTATGGTATGAGTAATGACATATTGGTATGGTTGGCAGGGGCCTGATTCCCGTTTATACATGATCCAGCTCTGTTGACTCTGTAGGTATATACAGCAACAATACAGCATTATTAACTATTCAAGATCAGACCAGTACTGACTGATATCAGAAGGGATAGCTTTTGTGAGAGGACATACGAAGTTTGCAAATGAGATGTGGGTGCTCTATAGGGATGCAAGACCCACCCAAAAAAAGACATTATTCTACATGCTGTAATAATATTTCTGATATTTTTATGACTTGTGAATTGTTAAACAAACGTTGGAGTTATATTGTCTGTTACTGTTTTCCTTTATTCATTGCAGTAAAGAATGATTTAATTTATTAATAGGCCTGGATTGTGTAATATAGTCTAACCATGTTGCATTTTAGTAATATATATTTTTATAATACCATCATTGCAGCCTCCAGCAATTGCAAAGGGGATGTCATATAGTCTGCATTATTTGCCATGATGATCAGAACAGTCTGTTCTTCAGCATCTATGGAATAATCTTCTCTACAAGCTCAGATTGCAAAGGATTTCTACATTTAGACTGTTCCTCTCGCAGTAGAGCAGAAGACTAAAGCTACAACTTCTTAATGAGCTCTTCCTGAGGCAAGTGTGTAGGATTTGAATCTTTCTACCTTCATTTACCTACTATGTGATATTGAGCTAGTCACTTAACCAGACAGTGCATTAGAGAAATTAGGAATTTGGGCTAGGCTCCTCGGAGGTCTCCTGCATTGCATGCATAATAACAATGAACCTGTTGCTGTTGTTTGCCAATTATCCCCTATTGCATAGCTGATCTACTTCATGAAATGTTATGGCAATATAACCAGAATACAATTTTTAATGGAAATAGGTACTATATCTGTAGGTGAAGTACTGAAAGACAGACCCCGGGATTCATGAAGCTTGCGCCATGCACTGGAGTAGCGTCAGCGATCTAGCACCAAATATGGCCGCCGAGCGATTCAGGTAATAGCTGTTTCCACGTGCACTACCAGCATACGCCAGAGCTGCGCAGCTCCCAGCGCATGTATGCTAATTACCCCATGTGCAGCAGTTTAGCATGCAAATGAAGGTATATAGCGATTCATGAAGTGGTGCAGGCATAGCATAAGCATGTAGAAATGTAAACCAAAAAAAAAAAAACGGTTTACATTTTGTCAAACATAAAATTGGAGCCATAAAAATGGACCAAACTTATGTATTATAATGTTAATATATGCCAGTGGCTAAATATATAGCCAATGGCATAAAACAACATGCACAACATATAAAAAAAATAACATTTAATCTCATGGCCACATCAACGCAAAGTAAAACCGCAGTGCATTGGTGCGCAAACGGGATCACAAGGAAAATATATTTAGATGTCATAAAACTGTAATGTAATGCAATTCATGATATCCCCATAATAGTCAATGGCACGCATGCTTCACCACAACCATGGCACAAGGGTTGCTAAGGGTCTGTGACAGTGTTCCGTGCGGTAACTAGGAATTAGCAGTCAATGCCATGCAAATGAGTCAAGTAATACTGAATTGCAAATGCCCAGCCAGCATAAGGATGTACCACACGGCATAGCATTACAACTCCGACGAGTGGCCTGGAGGTAAACATGACATCAAGAGAGGGGTGCACCACCATAGCTGTAAGCACATTGGATCATTGCTAATTCATGTTGCATGTTGCTAAGCAAAGCCGCAGGATAGGAGTGTGGAAGTAGCCATAGCTTTTCTTAGTTGAGAGCACACAAGGTAACTGAAAGTTCATGTGAAAGTGGATGAAAATGAGCACGAAACCTGGTAAATGGCTGTGCGCGGTGCGCACCACAGCTGAAACAGGAAGGATACGGGAAGACAATAAGGAAATGCTGCAGCATGGTAATTGGAGTACAAATGAGTAACTAACACCTAGAAACTCACAGTGGGCCATAGACAACAGCTAACAAAGCTGCTAGCAGCTACCTGCAGAACAGGAAAGGGGAGATGCCGTACAGCAAAGAAAAGAGAACTGTCACAGCAGAACAAAGCAAATTTGCAGTAGATCAGCTACATAACACATTTCCCAACACAATCCTGGGTTGTGGAAGCACAAAACAAGAAAGACAGCAGCTGGATGCATGCCTGACACTGGGAGGGGAATCGGGTTAAAAATAGAAGTAAAGGGCAATAGATGATTCATGGCAGACAAGCATAAGTCAACACCAAAGGCCTCACAATAGCAGTACCTGCTGTAAAACCAATAATTAAGATACCCTGCAGCTGGAATAGCATAAACATACCCAATTACACCAGCATCATCCATTGCACAATAGTATAAGGTGTGAAAGCCCCACACACACACACACACACACACACACTTGTGTATTCCCAGACACTCTGCACCATTGGTGTATACCGATGGGGAACTTTTAATATGTATATGTTAGGGGCTGCCATAGCTTTGATTCACCAGCATGTGTTGGAGACTAACGGTGGTGTGGAGGATGATGCTGATAACCATCTCAGGCACCAGAGGAGGAGAAAATTGTTCAGACCCAGGGTAACCTACCAGGGGTACATGAGCTGGAGATAGTAGAGTGTTACAGGGTGGACAGGGACATCATACAGCAACTTGTTGAGCTGTGACGGCCACACCTCAGAGCCAGAAGTAACAGAGGGGAACCCATCCCAGTGGACATGAAGGTATGTGTAAGCTTGAGAATACTAGCCACAGGTACCTTCCAAAGGCCAACTGGGGATATCATGGGGATCTCACAGGCATCAGCATCCAGGGTACTCCACCAGTTCCTGGATGCCATGTTACCACATACCAATGAGCACATATACTTCCCCCAAATGCAGGAGGAGTTGGCCAGAAATATGTGTCTTTTCTACCGTGTGGCAGACTACCTGGAGGTACTGGGTGCAATAGACTGCACGCACATACACATCAAGTCACCACCCGGTGATCAGGGTAGGCACTACATAAATCACAAGGGATTCCCCTCCATCAACTGCTAGGTCCTGTGCAATGCCTAGGGCATTATCATGGATGTGTGTGCTGGCAGCCCTGGAAGCTATCACGACTCCCACATCTGGCATGCCTCACAGCTGTATCAGGTATTTGCCAGGGGGGACATCCCATAGGGCCACCTGGTGGGGGGATTCTGGCTATGCACTGGAACCGTGGATGATGACTCCCATCATAAATGCACACAAAGCCACGCAAGAATGCCATGATGAGGCAAACTCAGAAACCAGAATCATCATAGAGCTCATGTTTGGGATGCTGAAATCATGGTTAAATTGCTTAGACATATCTGGCGGAGTCTTGCAATACTCTCCAGGAACGTGTGCCCACATATTCATAGTATGTGCCATGCTACACAATATGATCCTGTGGAAACAGCTGCAGCAGGGACAAAATGGTGAAGGCCATCACAGCCCACCACCATTGCCAAGGGACCCACAGGCACAGGGGGACTCAGACTACGAATACCCTGTGCTAGCCCCAGTAGGCAGACGGAGGCATGCCCAGTATGCCCATGCCTTGGCAAAGAGGGAACATATAGCACACACACTGACAGTGTAGGCACTCATGGACTGACACCCTTTTCCACCTGCACACACAGCAAACATGGATGGCACACACATATGACCACCTGTAAATTGTCATGTATAGGTGGTCTACTGTGTGCATCCTACATAGGTAGCCCACAACTATTGTACACACAACCGCCATTGGCACAACGTACGTCCATAACTGAACAGTAAATTAAGCTATCAACATGTGTCCATACTGTATGTACAGGTTCATAGATACATAGGTAGGTACATGCCCAACTACCGAGGCCACTCATAAGCATGGGCAAAACATGTCTGCTGTCACCACCCCATCGATTAACTAACTGTCCCCCTGTGGAGCAGAGCCACTTGCGGGATCCCTGGGGTGTAGCTACTGTTCACCACCTACTTTGCAAGGATTCCCCAGAGTGTCAGTGAGGGGTTTTGTATAATATAATCAGGGATGTAGTTCCAAATAATGGGGAGTATCCCTGACAGGAATCTTCACAGATGTGTACATGTTACATAGTAAACCTTAAACACAGCTTACATATATAGGTAGCTCTCCACAGAATAATAAACATGTGGCACACACAACTGCTGAAATGTGTGTTAATCACCCTTGCACTACCAGTGCCTGCTCTGAGAGGTAAGATATCACTGCCAGGATTAGAACATGCAGCCATGTACACATTCATCACAATAACATACCACTAAGCTACCTGAGATGTAACAATGGCAGTCGTGTAGTCTGACAGGATAAAATACAAAAGGTAGGAATGTTTTGAAATAGGACAAACCGGCATGTACCCAATGAAAGGTGTATGTTTATAGAGAGAGAGAGGGAGAAAGAGAGAGATATGTTGATATATGGGAATATACATATATATGTAGATATATAGATAGGTTAACAACATCTACATAACCATAGAGGTACATATAAATGGGATAACTACCACATACCAACTGCTTTACATACCAACGAGCGTAATCCCGAGGCTTAAGGTCCAAAAGAACACCGAACTGAAACACCAGATGCGCGAGCTATAATCTCATGATGTTAATGGACAGTTAGTCAGTGCTTCTGGTGTTGTGGTTTGGGTAGGTTACTGTGTGTTAGTGTGTTTCTTAGGGCTGTAGTGTGTGTAAGTGTGTGTTCTGCATGTGGTGTGTGTTCTTGAGGGACTGTAATGTGTGGTTGTGGGTTAGCTTTGTGCGTCTGTTTGCGCAACCTAGGCTGTAGAATATTAAAGTAGGGAGTGGTGTGGAGGGCGCTGACACCTACATGGGGGGTGTAGGGGGTCTTGGCCACCTGCTCATATGTAGTGTAGGATGGTTTGTTTTTAATTTTACAGGTTTCTACCTGTACATCAGCTGCAACTGTTAGTATTGACTTAATCTGGGCTAGTCGCCAGTTAGCTTATAGGCTTGTAAGCGTAATTGAAATAAGACTGTTCATTTTTCATTTTACAATTCCTGCTAATTGAATGTGAATTGTTGTACTTGTGTTCCCCCTTTGCAGCCAGCTTATTGGCTTTATGCTTAACAGAAATACAGGACTTCTCATTGTACTTTTTCCGCTGTTTATATGTGATTTGCTTTGCTTGTTTTCTCCCATTACTCTCGCCATATAGTCAGCGTGTTGCGCTCTATACTGGCGTCTTATCTGCTGGGAACTTGTTTGTTTGCTGGCGTTACAGTTTAGCGACGCTTTCTAGCTACATTTATTACTGTTCTCTAACTGCATACCTGCGGTAACAAGCCACAAGATCAGTTAAGTTATCCGTTCTAGTCGCCGAGGGTTCAACCTTTGTACTCCTTATTAGTTAAGCAGAGATTTCATCATACACAGCTTTAATCCCCAGTTCCACATGCTGCATGTCGGATCTACCGTAACTATGTGGGGTTTGCTTTTACAATTTATTTAAATCAGTGCTAGCTCCTGGCTGCATTTTTAGCTGTTGGGCATGCTTCATTTTCTCAACTTACCTCTGTGCTAGACTCACAGTATCTCTACTTAATGCAGACACTGAATACAAGCTGTGTAGATAGTCGCTAAACTGTATCTGCATTAATTTGTGTAAAATAACTTCATGACTGCCTGACATTGCTTGCCTATTGTCTTTTGGTTAACTTTATCTTATTGAACTTTGCATTTAATTTGTTTACAATAACCTTCTGAATGCCTGACATTGTCTCTTAATATACCTTGTTGCCTTACTACTGCTTAAATCTCTCTTCTTTCCACTGTTTTCTTTTTCACAGCCTGAGCCCCTGCCCACCCTGCCCTAACCTGCTGAATATACCCTCTTGAACTGTCTATCCAAGAGCCAACTCCAATGAACTTTTAATCTGAATCTATAAGGCCTCTGTTCCCTGAGTCCTCCCACCACAAGGTTCCAAGAAAGTATGTGTACTGTTGTAACTCTGTACTATTGATCAGTTGATACTACTAGGTCACAGTATGCCTCCCTGCCAGACTAGCCAGCAGCCACTACCCCCTCTGCTTTTACTGCTTGCACTCCTAGTTCTCCCCATTCTTTCTACCCCCTTCTCTGCTGTTTCAGTCCTCCCTGCACTTCTTTCCGCCCTCCTGAACCTCTTTAGCTCCCTTCCTGATTCTCCCCTTGGGATCTCTACTACTCCAGTCAGTCTGACCACTAGGAGGCGCTCCACTACCTCTTACTGTTCCCACTATTTATTTCCCTCTCCTTCCTTATCTCCCTTCTACAGCCCTCTACCTCCATTCCTCTGCTCTCTCCCTCTCTACTATCCAGAACTCTCAGCCTTCCTTTCCTTTACTCAGCCCTCCTCTACTCCCTTTCTGAAGTATCTTCCTTCTCCCTCTGTCTTTCTCCTTTGCATTCTACCCTCTAACCCAACTGCTCTGCTCATCTCACTACCCTTCCTCCTCTCCTTCACTTATCTTCCCCATCTTCACAACTCGGATAGACTTGTTAAACTTACCTTCTGAATACTCACTCATTACTGATTGTCTTCTGCATTTTTCACCTCCTCTGGCTCTTCCTGATCCGTTCGCCCTTCGGGCTCACTCTGCTCCCCTACCCTGTCCCCAAATTTCACCCACCCCCAGCACATCCACATTTATACATCACCAACTCCACCCTACATTTGTTTCAACCAATCACAGTCTTTCCCTCCGCCATCAATTCCTACATTAATTAACCAATCTAAAACCTCCTTTCATTTCTCTAGCCTCTCTTACCCCTCCCACTTCTCACTACACTTTACCCTCTCCTCTCCTACTTTATATCTTTCTTTCACTCCTTTCACATTCTCTCCAAAACCATTCTCTTCCACCTACTTCTTTCTCCATCCCTTACCCCACCCATTCTAACATGTACTCCCAAATTCTCATTTCCCTCAGACTCCCCTTCTCTCTTCTCATTTTTCTTATTCCTCTCCATCACACTACTTCTTACTGCTTAATAACTCACCCATACCTGGCTACTACTCATACTTTCACCTTCTCCCACCCACTCCCTCCTCTACTCACTCACTTCCACTCCATTTCCCCCTGCCTTATCCCAATAAACCTACTACACCTCTTCCATCCCAGAATACTCTGATCCTCTACAAAAAGCCTCTCACTTACATTTCCACCAACCCCAAACAACTTCTTACTCTCCAAACTTAAAAGACTTAAAGTTTTCTCAAATAATTTCCTAGCCTTATTTGGAGACATTCACCCTAACCCTGGCCACTGCCTCAGTACAAACAACTCCATCCCTCCTTCCCTCTCCTCCCCCACTTCTAATACACCTCTCCCTCCCACTCCTTCTACTCCTAAGACCTCTCATAGCACTCTTAACGTCTTCACTATCAATGCCCAAAGCCTTAACAACAAAATTCACCATGTTCACGCGTAGATTAATCACAACCAACCTGACATCTTAGCCATCTCTGAGACCTGGCTAAAACCCCATATCTCTGATTCTGAAATCCTGCCTCCAGGTTTCAACATCCTCAGGAGTGACCAAATAAACAAAAAAGGTGGAGGCTCTGCCATAATCTACTCTAACCTTCTCTCCATAATCCCCCTGCAAATCCCAACCCCTCTATTCAAAAATACTGAAATAACTGCTTGTCTGCTCCAACTCAATAAACATAAAAATATCTGCTTCATTTCTTTATACATCTCCCCTGGTGACAGCATCTCTACCCTGGAGAATATTTTCCACTGGACCTCATCTGAAATAAAATATGAAACATTTATTCTAGGCGACGTCAACATTGATTGGAACAAAATCAACACACCTTCCCCCTCCCTAGCTATCAACCTTTTCAACTTCTCCCAATTAATCCATTCTACAACCAGGCCTAACAAAAACCACCCCCCCTGGTTCCGTCATAGATTGGATTTTAGTCTCCCATCCAAACAAAATCTCTCTATCAGGAACTATCCCTGACTCCTTTAGTGACCATCTCCCTGCCTTCATTCATCGCTCAACTAACCCCACTCAATTCCTACATCATTATATCCAAACTCGTAACCTTAGCAACTTAAACCCCACAATTTTCTCTAACATATTCAAAGAAATCAACTGGCAAATCCTTCACACTCTCTCCCTCAACAATGCTGTAGAACATTTTAACTCCATCTTCCTAAATACTCTTAACTCACTAGCCCCCCTTAGAAATAAACGAATCAAAGCCAAATCTGCTCCTTGGCTGACCAAAGAGTCTAAACATCCCATACAGCTCAGAGACAAATCTTGAAAGCTTTATCAGAAAAGTAAACTGCCTTCTGCCTTGCTCCAATATACCCAACTCTGCAACCAAGTAAAAAAACTAATCACCAGGGACAAAAAATACTACTACAATAAACTTCAGTCTACGAATCATAACAACCCAAAACAATTCTGGAAATCTGTTAACTCTCTTCTCCATCCTGGGTCACAAAATAACTCCTGCCCTGACCCTAGTTTAACTGACAATGAACTGAGCTCACTCTTCAACACTTTCTTTACAGACTCTATAGCCAAGCTAACCAAAACATTCCCTAACAACAACCCTTCCAACTTCCTAAACTCTTCTAATGACAGTCACCCTATGTTTCAACTCAAACCAGTTTCCACAACATTCATAAAGAAGCTCTTAACCAAACTAAAACCTTGTTCCAATGCCCCCAACAACATTCCTGCCTCCTTCCTCAAATACGCAGCCGAAGGAATAGCTCTTCCAATTAGCTTCCTGCTTAACCATTCGTTACAAGAGTTGTACATTCCCAAACTCTGGCATTCAGCCTACATTCTACCACTTCATAAAGGAGGTAAAAACAACTCCATTTCTAACTTCCGCCCTATAGCCCTACTCTCTCATATCTAAAATTCTTGAGAAATGTGTCCACTACCAACTTTTACCCTACTTAACAGAGAATCAGCTACTTACACCCACCCAACACGGTTTCCATCCAGGCCACACCACCATAACTGCCCTACTTTCCTTCTTAGAAACAGTTAATCAAGCCCAACATTCTGGACTTCTAGTATCCACTGTTCTGCTAGACCTTTCTAAAGCCTTTGACACCATCTCCCATTCACACCTACTCTGCCACCTCTCCAACCTTAATCTTTCCACTAATACTCTTTCCTGGTTCTCCAGTTACCTCTCTGACAGATCTCAGGCTGTCAGATGGAAGAACTCTACCTCCTCCTTCTTACCTACTCCTACCGGCGTTCCTCAAGAATCCATCCTAGGTCCCATACTTTTCAACATCTTCATAAACAACCTTAACACTGCTCTCCCTGACACTACAGTCATTCAATACGCTGATGACTCTACCTTAGTCTGTGCCACCCCCAACTTTTCTGAACTTCTCTCTAAAACTCAAACAGCTTTTTCCACTACAGAAAACTGGATGCACCAAAACCATCTCTCCCTCAACTCCAGTAAATCCAAAATACTAATTTTCCTCCCTTCCAAGGCTTCTTCCTTGGACAAAAACACTTTCAACATCCTCAGCCAAACTAACACTCCTATAGAAGTGGTCCCCTACGCTAAACTCCTTGGCATAACCATTGACGAACGCCTTAAATTCGACCTCCACATTCAACAAAACATAAAAAAAAAACACCAAAAGCTAGGCATGCTCTACAGGAATAATCTATTTCTTTCAAAATCCTCTAGGCAAACCTTAACTACCTGCTTCCTCCTTCCCTCTCTACTTTATGGAGCCCCTCTTCTAATTAATCTGTCTGCCTCCCTCTCTTCTAAACCTGAAGCTTGCTATAATAAAATCTCTAAATTTGCCACTAAATCCAAAAACACAACCCACCACTGCCTCTCCCTTCAATCTTTAAACTGGCTAGAACTCCCAAACCACCTTGACTATCTCCATCTAACAACCACTCATACATTAATATTCTACCCAGAAAAATGCCCTGCTTTATCCAACATCCTTCCCCCTTACATCCCCAACTGATCTTTAAGATCTGAACACCAAAATCTAATCTCCATCCCCAGACCTAAACATCCTGTTGGCCAACAACTACTATCCTTCTCTCTAGGTAGGAAATGGAACTCTCTCCCTCATTCTCTTAGAACCATACCTAACTCAGATTACTTTAAAACCCAACTTTTCTTACACCTATCTTCAAAATGGAAATGTTCTTGCTTTCACCCTACATAATCCCAAGGTTCCTGTAGACTAAGCCCCTATACTCCTACACCTTTATGCTCTTTAATTCTAGCTATGATTTAGCTGGCTCTAGCTTCACTGTATGGATGCAAATATTGAAAAGTTAGCAAATCTATAAATAAGAAAAAAAAAATGTTTCTGTTATTTTTATCTTTTGCTGTTGTTTTTTCTTTAGCATTTGCTATGTTCTTCTTTGAATTCTTGCTGTGTGTACATTTTATTGTAAATTTGCATTTCCAATGTTCTTACTGTGTGTACATTCTATTGTAAATTTGCATTTGCAGTGTCTTACTATGTTTTCTTGCTGTGTGGACTTTCTTTTGTATTCTTCTCATACATTGTATTGGTTGTACTGCCTTTGGAGCTTTCCTCTCCAGGCCTCCACTGAAAATGGGTTCTTCTTGGCCCAGTGGACTTCCCCAGTAATCAAACTGAAATAAAATAAAATAAAAAATAAAATGTGTGCGTCGGAACACTGTGGTTTTGGGATTCCATAGGTCTCCCATATACAGCGGTTGAAGTGTTCATATATGTGTATACCATGGACCATATCATCACACATTCTGCCACTACCAACCTATATGAACAAAGAATATGGAGAGTATATGCCTATACACTATTACAAATATGTGCTATGGACATGAACCAGTGATAGTGTTACCACCTGTCCCACTTTGCGAGGGACACTCCCTCTTTGGGCGGTTGTGTCCTGACCAAATATATTAAACGTGGCAAATGTCCTGGGATTGTAGGACATAATTATGTCCCATATATACTGTAATAGTTGCATACAATAGTTATTTCTGTATCTAAAATACCTACATGTTACAGGAAACAGGATAATCAACTAAACTGCTACAAGAATAAGCTTATAATTAGGCAAGAAAGGAAAGTTCAATCCCTTGTACTGACCGTGGGTTTGTGTCGGTCTGTAAAATCAGATGTGTGTCCCAAAAAGGACCCACTATGGACATATGAAAAGGTGGCAACCCTAGCCAAAGAGGGTCAGTTACCAACACAACTATGATGACTGCAAATACCTATGACAGAAATACACAACTATCATTTAGCAACACGTTATTACATCCAGATGTATTAATGAAGGTATTCAAGGACTAACATCACCTGCATGCTATACAGGAACCAAATAACAGTGCCTTATTGAATCAGCTTGCAATTACCATTGTATTAGTCCACTAAAGGAAAAGTGTTCAAATAGGGAAGGAACCCTCACACACATAGAGATTATGTATAAAAGCAGTTCCTACACACCTGCATCTGCTAAGCACACCCACCATCACCCCCACACCCAAACATATTACAATACAAACTGTAATAACATCACAAATCATTCACACACTGTACGACATCTGCAGAAGCCTTAACAAACCTTGTCAGAGACACACTAACATGGCCCTATGTGAAATAGCTGCTGTTATACAATGTAACAGCTGCTGATGTAATAGGGTTTGTTTGCACTAATCCTGTTTCAGAGGGTTGTGCGTACACTGGGATGTGTTAGCAATTAGTGAGTAACAGCACAGTATGCTACACTTGTACACCAAATCAAAGATGTCTGGTGAGCACACTGTACACCACATAACAGTTCATGCATAGCCATACGGCCTTGAGCTGGCCAAACATCCTTGCCAGACTTCAACATCTGCAGAAGTATCAGGTAAAAAACAAACCCTGCATAAGTAGCACTGTTCCGAAATATAACAGCTGTACTCACATGTAGAACTAAATCGTCTAGCCATTACACACTGTCCACGGGAGTCATGAAGCTAATATATCTCTGTGTGTCTCCATATAGCTGTTGAAATATATCGCAATAACACATCTAGACCATCTCCCTCAAAAGTAAGGCAAACTTACAACGCCCAAAAGGAGTACTCAGTTATACACCACTGTTGCCATGGTATCGGCTAATGGAGTAGCTGCACAGCTGATGTACATCTAATTAACTACTTTGGAACAGCAATTGGTGGACAGGATACCACATGTTGCCGATATGTAACTAGAAAAGGATGTGTTATCACACATTCAAACCATCCGTATATACCAGCGGAACATTACAAAGAGCATTGAAGCACAAACCGTAAAGGATTGAATCAACAGCTAACGACACCTCGGGTTACTAATAAGGTATGTAGAACAGTCAGTATGTCTGTGCATGTAGTACTTTTCTGTAGTATTTAAAGTGCACGCAATCCATATAGTGGAAACAGTTATCTTGTAGTGATGTATTGTTGAGCATAGTAACACTTGTAGTATTTGTATGTGCTGCTGTAGGTCACAAGGCAAACACTGCATACACCACAAGGGATGCTATATAAGGGCTTTGAACAGAAATACTCCTCAACAGCTGATATCACTGGCAGGGCTGGTCCAACAAGTATGTGCCATAACAGGGGATAGTATATGTTGATATATTGTAACTGTAGCCATATATATGGATGTATTACAGAGAATAACATGTGGAAGGTTGGGCCAAGTATGATTTGCATTGTGGGGTATTGTGCCAATAACTGTGTAATGTACAGTATTGTAGGGAGATATGTATTACAAGCTACATAGCATTACTGTAATGTTAGGCAAATGTTATGTCAATTGGCATTTAGAATACACAATAACAGGATACATATGTCTTTTAGTGAGCCGACAGTTTATCAGCATGATAGCAAAGTAAAATGGAAGAGCTATTTAACTATCCATGCACATAAGACATGTAATATGTGCAAAGGTAAGTACTAGTCTGTCTTACCAAGGATATCTGTAAGCCTAGCTAGCATATGTTGGCTTTCGCCACCCCCAGGTTCCCTGTGCCTCTGAACATCACAGCCAATAGTTCCCTGTGCCTCTGTCCAGCAGAGCCACTGAAGTGATCCCCGGGGTACATGTCTGTCTCCCATCCACACGTCAAGGTTTCCCTTGAAGAGTGAGGGGCCCTACCTGATGTACATTGGAATCATGTTCCAAAGCACAGGGAGTGTCCGGGTCAGGAATCTATCCGTCCAACACGTCCTACCCATCGTTGTGGTTAGGTGTATATCCCTAGAGCATGTGGCTTTCAGGAGCTTCTGTTTAGGTGGAGCATATCCAGCAATACAGGGTTGGACATGGGCCTTGTATGTCAAGCAGAGATCACCTGTGAGTATGCGGTATGCAAGTGAGTACAGCTGGAGTTTCGTAGGTTGGACTGCATAGGTCATCTGTTTGAGGTCAGTAATCCTCTTGGTGTGGTCTTCCAAGCTTCTGCAGTTGTCTTGTAAGGTATATCCCAAATGGGGTGTTGTATCCTTTAATGGGTCTAATATGACATGTGTAGAGTCACAATGGCCCCTCTGATCTGGAAGCGAACCCATTAGAGATTAGGGGGGCCATGTAGAAGGATATTCTAACCACCTTGTCATTATGGGTATCGAAGGAGAGATTGCTATCTACTGGGGTTCCTGGATCCCATATTACCTTTTCTGTATGTAGGAGACTAGCACCTATGTGGTAGTCTGTGGGTAATTCAGCTTGACACCATGATATTAACACCAGGTATCCATTTCAGTGTAACCCTTCCAGAGGGTGTTTGTAACAGCTGGGGAAACAATTATGTCCCCTAGTTTGCAGTTGTCTGCAAACTTTTTCAGCCAAAGCCCTCCTGTGCTTGTCTGTAGGTCAGAGAAGTATATACTGACCATGAGGGGGTCCTTGGACTGAGTCCTGGGGAACACCAGTTGTAACTGGTATACAGTTGGACCTAGGGTATGCAACTCCCACTGTGTGGGTTCTGTCCGTGAGCCACTTTGCAAACCATCACATGACATAGGGGTTAATGTTCAGGCAGATGGGTATGTTGATAATACCAGAAGGTGGAATGGTGTTGAAAGCCTATGAGAGATCTAGGTAGGCTGTGTGGACCTCCTTAACCTCATCTAATGCCTTGGTAACTGTCTCTAAGAAGTCCACCAGGTTTAGGAGTCATGGTCTGCCCTTAACAATGCCAAACAGGGAGGGGTCAAAGGTTTGGAGGTACCCAATGTCTCTGTGACAGTGATCCATGATGTGCACCATAGCCTTGCAGACCAGGCTAGTCAGGCCTATAGGGAAATAGGTCCCATGGTCCGTTGTGGTGCCACCTTTGTGGAGTGGGATAACTGTTGCTGTGCACCATTCAGGGGGCACTATGCCTGGTGTGAGGCTATTATTGAACATGATGCGTAGGTGGGGAGACAATATGATCTGAAGTTCATGTAAAATGCAGCCTGGGATGTTGTCCAGTCCCATGGATGCTGTGATAATGCCTTTAGAGTGTGCAGCTTTGAGAGGGATCTGCCAGGATGTTGCCAATATCAATTGTTTCTGTAATGTCCGTGCCTTTGTGCTGTAACTCAGAGCAGATCTGGTTGTTGACATTGAGATATGTGACATAGCTATAGAATGCTTTGTGGTTGTTGTTGGTATTAGTTGCATTATAGTTTTCATAGCTAGCTTTGGAGGATCTTATAAGGGATCTCACCTTTTTACTGAGGCTGGAACAACACTCGAGCAGACTGGATATCGATAATAAAGGCTGTACGCAGCTCCTCTAAAAAAACAGTTTATTGAGAAAGTATAACATAAAATTCCACGACAACAAAATATTCCACTTCTATTACAAGAATATGTTAAGCGCTTTCATCCGCCCTACGGCAGACTTCATCAGAACACTTTATATCCACTACTGCTCTATCTTTTATAGCAAATTTAGCAAATTTGGCGCCAAGCTCCATATCTAATCACTAGCCAGCAATATTTAAAGGCATAAACCCCTTGCAAAAATACATGATGACTGCTGTCTTATGATAATGTATGCTATTTGCTACCATGTATCTTAAAACAATTATATATATATATATATAAATTTATATAAATTACAAATGAAGACAAGCTTATGTTGTCCAAGAAAGAAGGTGACTCTAGAAAAACTAAATACATGTTATACATTTGATGACTATAAAATATATTGGATTGTATATTTCTTAAAACATATCACTTCTACTCCTATGTACATTTTCCATAATGTATAGTGTATAAAATCCCATATCTAATATGTTATACTAACATTATATATCTATGATTATAAAACTACTGAATGTTGTTAAAACTGTATGTTTAAACTGTATATTAAACATTATAAAAATACTATATACTAAAAAGACATATAGACATAATGCGTTCCTATTGAAAATCTGAATAAATACCATATAATGTAATGTAATGATAAATAAATAAATAATGTATATAATTAGTATATTAATAAATTATGTACACACATAAATAATATTAACAATAAATATGAAAACATAAATATATACATATATAAATGACTATATTAGCATTAAGCCATTCTTATTATTGAGATAACTAAGTTGCATTATTCTCATTATTCCCATTATTGTTCATTATCAGTATATTGCCCTACCATCTATCATTATATGCCATATTGGAGGCAAACACTTTCTTAATTTGTATATAGGAGTTTTTAAAAGTGAATATTTTATATATGTATATATTTATGTTTTCATATTTATTGTTAATATTATTTATGTGTGTACATAATTTATTAATATACTTTGCAAGGGGTTTATGCCTTTAAATATTGCTGGCTAGTGATTAGATATGGAGCTTGGTGCCAAATTTGCTAAATTTGCTATAAAAGATAGAGCAGTAGTGGATATAAAGTGTTCTGATGAAGTCTGCCGTAGGGCGGATGAAAGCGCTTAACATATTCTTGTAATAGAAGTGGAATATTTTGTTGTCGTGGAATTTTATGTTATACTTTCTCAATAAACTGTTTTTTTAGAGGAGCTGCGTACAGCCTTTATTACCGATATCCAGTCTGCTCGAGTGTTGTTCCTTTTGAGTGGAATCCGCTTGTTACATTTCTTACTGAGGCTGGCCAGGGATCTCCTCCACGCATGGTATTGTACTCTCGTTTGTAACAGTGTCTTCCTCCTGTAGTACAATATGTTTATGGCAGGGGACCACCAGATTGGTTTAGTTAATTAGGAGTATAGCGTCCTGGTTCTGTTTGGGATAGCACAAGCCATGCATTCCTGTAAGTGCTTATAGAGTGCATTTGTGTAGGATTCAGCAGTTGTAACAGTACTGTCCATCTGCATGGGTGTCATGACATCCACCACGTCTGTCTTAAGAGGCATGTAGTTGGCCTTGTAGACATATTATACTGTGGTCCCCTTAATGGGGGGTAGGTGCGGGATGTGGATATCAATGGTGTTCAGCACATGGTCTGATCGGACCAACGAGGAGTTGGCTTCACGTGTGGAGCACCAGTTACTCATGTTGGTAATGACTAGGTCTAGGATATTGTTGCCCCTGGTGGGTGTGTCGATATGTTGAGTCAGGGCATTGGTGTTTATGAATTCCAGAAACCATTGAGCTAATGTGTTGGTACACAAGTAGTTTTCCCAGTTAATGGTGGGGTAGATTCAGTGAGACTTATGTGATGAGTGTGGTGTTGTGCAAATGTGTACATTCTCCACATGACAGTCAGGGTCAGGCTTGGTTGGAGAGACCTTTACCTCCAGTTTGGCTAGATGAGTGCATCTCTCACAGGTTGTAGTGTTGGGTGGTAGGTGGAGAGGCTTGTCTGTGTACATGAGGCAATGTGTACATTGCCTCAAGATGTCCAGATTCATCGGATAGACAGGTGAGAACACTCGCAGTTGACTCTTGGACATGCCTGAATATAGAACTACATTCACCTAGATAAGTGAGGAAAGTGAGTACAAGAGCTACACTGCTCTATGCAAGTGAGAAAAGTATGTACAAAACCTGTTCACCCTTACCTGTAGGTAATGAGGAAGATTGAGTGCTATAGTAATTATTAGCTTACATAGTGCTTACAAGTCCTGAACAAGTGCTTAGCATGAATAAGCAATCCAGATAGGGTCTTGGATAATATAAACACACGGTCCCCTCCCCCCAACAGTTACACAAGCATATATCCATGTACAACAAAGGGCCCTTGTACCCACAACTATGCAGGTACAAGCTGCACTCAATCTGCATGGGACCTGCCCACATCACAGGTTGTATCATACACATATGGCAAAACAAGATGCTCTCCACGTACACATCATGTAAACCATAGCTCCATGTCAGGTTGTGTACACACTAAACGGTGCACACCAACAAGTATCACAATGCACAAAGGGGGAGACACCACTGATAATGGGAAGTACTTTACTACTACCCTGCTGAGTCTGGTCTGGAAGGCCATTAACCTTGATCAATTAATTGATATCAGCAGTACAGATGTAGATGACAGTATGGTTGATGTCACACTGCATATCATATCCTTGCCAGGTCATAGGACATCATCACCCATACTGTGTACCACCTACACTCAGTATACTAGATGTATATTCCTATGTCACAGGAGTGTTTTGCAAAAGGACTGCTGGCAGAACCAACATTACAGAAGGTGTCTGAATAATACGTGATCATCACACCAGTGGCAGCTACAGTATGTCAGGGTTAATGAATTTTATTCCCCCTCATTGTAGTCCATACCTCACAGACAATCAGAAGGCATCTGTCTATTGAAGTATGCAAATGACTATGACCTAGGAGCAATAGCTGACTCGCATTGTCACCCCTATGTTAATAACCCTGTACCCATGAACTACCACCTTGGCAGCGGTCAACATACTGGACACTTGTGTGTGAGGGATGCAGCTGGGCAGTTGTCTTTCCTGTGATAGCTACTTCACCACACCTGTCAGTTAGTCATATGTGGCAACCCTAATAATGATAGGGTGCCATTCATGAATATAGAGATCATTGTCCAGCTGTACAGAACACTCAAGTGACCCATATCAGATCACATATTTCCTTTAAGGGGTACTGGCCATGTGCAGATGGCCTACACCAGCCTTCCCATTCCCCATCTCCACTATGTAGCATGATGCACACCCTGAATAAATCCATGTCCAACCCAGTGATGTCGGACATGCTACATGTACTCATGCTGAACTCGAACACATACTTCATGGACATCCACCTACCACATGCTGGACAGATCCTTGTCCCATACACTTGACATAGTCTTGCCATACTATGCATTCCTGTCCATCAAAGCTGCACATTGCTCCCCTCTCAGACATAGTGTGACGACGGCATGGTAACGCATGGTATATGTATCATTAACCCTGTGGATCAGTAATGTGGTACTGCTCCACCTGGCCCCACAGACCTGCCTGTCGGCTACTGCCAGGTAACCTTTCATCCTAGATTCATACATGGCCCATGGCATATAGCCCACTAGTTGACTTTGACTGTACATGCTATAGTTGATATCCATCCCTGCAAATACCATCTGGCTAGCCAGTGTCCCATGTGTATCACATGTGCAACACAGGTGATACATGGCAGGATGTTGAATCGCTGTACAGTGCTGTGTAGATATGGCAGAACACATGCATGTAAAACCTTATGTGAGCATGTCTGCAGGGTCACAGGTCATGTCTGTTAAGGCAGTGTAAGTCCTTATATCTGACATATACACTGCATCAAGGTCAACTGCATTAATGTGGACACATCCAGCCATGTGCTGATAGGTAGGAACACCAGTACAGGCAAACAGACATGCCCACATCAAGACAGCAACCACATGGAGTATGAGCAATGTAATCAGGTGACACACACACATATATCTGGTGATAATATCCCATCAACATTGAGTGTCACATGTGTGTGACACAAAGAAAAACAAGCTTCAAACTTGAACTGCATTTAACAGGTTTTATATGTATACACACTTGCTACTAGAGTTAATACATGAGCATTAGCACGTACATTTTTAAACAGTGTATTTTATGTTTCAAATGTGCAACGCTTTGTAATATGGGTATTTCTTTTTAAACATATGAGCATTTCTCCTTTTTAAATTATGAGTGTTGCTTCACTAAAGTAGCACTCCTCACTAATTGTTAATTGTTAATTGACTTAAGACTAACAGCTAACTAGCTAACCATGTGATAGGGAAAGATATATAAAATGGCACTGTTTCCAATGTTTGAATTCATTTTTAACTTGAAAAAGCTCGGTATCTAGCCGAGCAAAAGTTGTTTTATATCAATAAACTTTCTTGCAACTACCCACTTGGCACTCGTTTACTCTGTGGATTACGTTGGTCAGATCCTGCTTTGAAGCTTGTTTTTCTTTGGTTATGTGTGTGACACAAACATGTTAGTGCCATGTAGGTTTGCAAATACAACTATTTAAACTTAATTAATGCGATACACTTGTATGTTCAGCTGTAGCTCTGTATGTCTCTGTGAGTTACTGTGACCTGTCTCCATCATTATGTCTTCCAGGTATGCCATGTGCAAAGCTTCCCCATTTTACATGCTTGGAGGATGAGGCCATCATCCCATACCTACACGACAATCATGATATCCTGTTCAGCCATGTACCACAGGATGCACAGCAGCGGGATGCCATGTGGATGGAACTTCGCAGGAGGGTTAATGATGTGGGTGGCCACAACCGCACATACCAGCAGGTGCGCAAACACTGTACAGACCTCATTAGACAGGCGAAACAACGTGTGAATGCAATCGCCAGGGAACTAGGTGCAATAGGTGGTGGACCACCAACCCAGCCCCCACTCACACATACCGAGGAGCTACTGGCCAACCTGGGGACATCTGCAGAACCACATCCACAAGCCTTAGCCGATATTGTGGAGGTGGGTGCTCTCAACCACTGAGCCTGGAGTTGCCTGGTAAGTCAGTACTGCACCTATAACAACTATATTCCATATAGCTGCATGTGTCATTGTACAATATGTAATGTAACATCATATGCAAGGCATGTATACACACATACCGCATATTATAGTATGCTACTCTGTGTATGCACACATGTGCATACACCATAGTATAGTCTAATGTACTGGTGTATGTGTTATGCACATTGCAACCTGTAGCCTTTATACAGGGGTGGATTATGCTCATACTGCTGTGTTACTCCTATTTAGGTACCTCTGGCTTTCCGCTGTGACAGCAGCCCATTGCAGGTGAGAGTGTTATTATTTATCAGGAACCGTAATGCACAAATCTATCTGCAATGTGGCCATTTACAACATGTACACATAATGTATGGTCCTAGAAAAAAGTTTGTAGCGGTGAGCAAACAAAGACTCCAAAAAACAAACAAATGTAGAAACGGAGAAAAAAACGGCAATTAAGTTCTTTATTTTTTAACATAGGAACTTTTTTATGATTTTTAGTTTATGGTCCAGCATGTTAAATACATATGAATCTCCACTAGATGGCAGCTGAACACCACAAAGTGAATTGTTTTGTATATATGTATATTCTGGTATTTAGTCCCTTAAATCTATGAAATAAATGAGTTTATATTAACCCTATGGAAATTAACTTCACTTGTTTTAAACATGTTATAAAATGAAGAGTTTTTAAATGTTGTACAACTGTTGTTTTTAAGTGAATAGTGAAGCACACTTTTATAAAGAAAGTGTGCAATAGGATTTTAATTGAGTCAATTGAATTAAGCTGTGTTCATTAATTGAATGATTATGTAGACTATTTAAAGGGAATGTAAATGGTAATAAAGTAGTCATCTGACGAAGTCTCAATACAGCAGATGAAAACGCAAGGGCTCAATAGCGTTTATGTTTTACGATTGATTATGTTTCTTATCCAATTTACTGAGTGGACTGTGGTCTGGTAAATAAACGTTTTCCAGAAAGAAAGAACTTAATTGCCGTTTTTTTCTCCGTTTCTACATAATGTATGGTCCTGTCACAATATACAGGTCAGACCTGCAATGCATCACAATGACTACCCATGTGCAACACTTGCAAACTATGTGAATCATCTCACCGACATGAATCCTCACAAACTTTATTGCCAGATGTGCTGACAGCTGTGCATACAATGGTGGAGGTGCTGTTCACTTTAGGGATGTACTACAGATCTAATCTACACATATGGTAAATACAAACAGTACTACACAGTGGGCTGGAGTATGGCCAGCACACAGGTTTCACCAGTGTGGATCATAGCCCTGCTATGAATGTCACACAATGTGATGTGCTATCTTGACATGTCCATGACATCTATTGGCCTGGCTGCTACACTGCCTACCTAACCTGAAAACATATCCCACATACCACCCTTTATCTGCATAACCCTGTTGTCATTGGAGCATATATGTCATATGGGACAACACAGACATGTGAAATAGATGCCCATCACAATAATTTGGGCAACACATGTACACACATGGCCATGTAGGATGATCAGAGACATGGGCAACACACACAGTAGATGTGTTGTGCATGTGTGCACACCCTGTCATACAATGGCTACACATGGTGAAACCATGGCCTTTGTATAAAGGTCATAATGTAGATGTGGAACACTAGACATCCTACAGGCCTGTGCACATCTTGTGTAGGTGTAACATCAATCCACCACATAAGATGTGTTGAACATTTTGAGGTTGTTGCGACATGACAGCAGTCACCTGCACAGTATCCACATCAGTCCACAGATACAGTACATTCCCATTGCTGGTGTTGGACATAAATGTCATATTAGCTCCGTGTGTGTGTGTGTGTGTGTGTGTGTGTGTGTGTGTGTGTGTGTGTGTGTGTGTGTGTGTGTGTGTGGTACACAGATGTCATGTGGGACATGGTGTACCAACGTGTTTGCCATGTCTGGCCATAGTTGCCAGGCTGCAGCAATATGGTTGCAGATGTGCAGGGGTGTCATCCGTATACCCATCAGTGACCTATGTCACAACTTCCACATCATGGTTTAGTGTGTATACACCTCAGTGATGTGGGTCACATTCCACAGTACATATGTATTGTATCTGAACACAGTCATGGCTATGAACCCTGTCTGTAACTCACACTGTATAGCACTAGAGACACCTCATGATTCCCTGCAATGGCCATGCACATCAGCTAAATTTGCAGTATATCTGTAGGGCGGACAGACAACACTGAATTGGTACACCATTGCCCCACTGTATATTTGACAGGACACCATTGTGTTAAACATGTATGCATGTCATTGCACACGTCAGCAGATCACATGCCATACTACATGTGATTATCAAGTTCATGTGCCACACATCAGGCAGATGTACTGTTAACTTGTGCTGGTCCACATGGTGTAACACAGGGATGTATGCTAACTACTACTATGATTGTCTAATTTGCATGCCGTCTGCTATGACACATGCATGCTGTTGTGTGCAACCCAGGGATGTATGATAAATACCACTATTATTGTCTGCGCTGCATGCCATCTGCCGTATCACATGCATGTTGCATGCCTTCTGTCATATCACATGTGTGTGTGTGTCTGTGTGTGTGTCTATTTTATAGATTGCAATGTACAGTTCTTGTCTGCCCTCACAGGTGATGTAGATGCATTGCCCTTCTGCGGTACATCTGATGTTAGTGCCCCCACAGACTCTAGCAGTGATGATGAACGTATGATTGGGACACAGGCAGAGTTGTCAGGGGCTGAAACTGTGCCACTGTTTGCCATTCCATCTATATCCACCTCATCCCCGTACACAGATCCCATACCTGCACATACCCCATCACCAGTGGCCATAGAGGAAGGACAGTTGGGTGGTAGCTTGGAACAGGAAAGTGTGGGGGCTATGGAAGGTGTGCCTGCACAGCACAGTGTCAGCCAAACTACTGGTGGTGCCCGACACAGGCACGTGGCCAGTGCTGCTCATAGGAGGACCTCTGGCCAACATGCTCCTGCATGACAGAGCGCAGCAGCTGGTGTCACCAGACATATGTTTCAGGCTGTAATAGAGGCACAGGCATGTGCTGAATGGCGCAACAGAGAAGATCAGAGGCTACAGAGGGCTGCTGTCCTTTTTTAAACAACAACATCCAGGCAATGGTAAATGCTCAACAGCAGATTGCTGATGCTTTGGATAGATGGTTGGGTGACATGGTTGGAGTCCTTGACCGTGGCATGACAATCTGCGAGCGTGAGATGTCTGTGTTGAAATATCTGGTAGGAGTGAGGTGTCGGGCATGTGGATGTAGGCCTGCTACATCACCTGTGTCAGGTCTACGTGTACGAGCTACTTCACATGCCTGCTCCCATAGTGGCAGTAGCAGCAGCAGTGCATCTGGTGTTGTGCTGCCCACACCATGACACAGCAGGCCACGTGCATGTGGCCCGGGATGGTCCCAACAGGGACATGGTTCCAGTGGACAAGTGACATCAGACAGTACCCAATTTGCACCCCTGTCAGGTAGTGCCCGTGCAACCCCTGGCAGGCACAGGTCACATGTCTGTGGCCAGACACCGTGAACTGTAAAACCTTGCCTGTACAGTCTGCAGCTGTCAATAATACCCCTGTGTAGGCCAGACACATGGGAGAACTGTGTGCATACATACACGCACTCACTGGACACATATGTAGGGCAACGCAACACACACATGCATAACATCCACACATGCCCAATTAGATCAAAGGCCCAAACCCACACACCTGATGTCATCCAATGGTGCAGCCTAGGCCTCTGGCAAACATTAACACCCTGTGCATATGATGATGCCTGTGTTGCATCCCTGACATCCACACCATCGGTTCAGGGACATGCTCATATGATCTGATGCACAGGGTGAACTGACTAGGATGATACGTGTAGTTTACAAATGTTGAGAACTGTTGACAGGCAGCAGATATACCATGTAGTGCAGGTGTGTGCCGCATCCCTGACATCCACACCATCAGTGCAGGGACATGCTCATATGGTCTGATGCACAGGGTGAACAGACTAGCATGATATGTGTAGTTTACAACTGTTGAGGATTGTTGACAAGCAGCAGATATACCATGTAGTACAGGTGTACAATACTGTTAACAGTATGTGTCTTGTGTAACAACAGTGCAGCCTAGGCCTCCACAAACAGTAACACCCTGTGCATACGATGATGCCTGTGCCGCATCCTTGACATCCACACCATCAGTGCAGGGACATGCTCATATAGTCTGATTCACAGGGTGAACAGACTAGGATGATATGTGTAGTTTACAAATGTTGAGGACTGTTGACAGGCAGCAGATATACCATGTAGTACAGATGTACAATACTGTTAACAGTATGTGTCTTGTGTAACAACAGTAACTGCATGTTGGTCATGATGTTCTGCTGTCCTTCCTCAGGTCTAATTGCACATGACGGTGGATGTCAGTGTTTGCAGTCAGTGCCCCATATGTCAATGTGGACTACTCACAGGTATGTATGAATATACCAGCATGCACCATGTAGCTGCCACATACCAGTGAGAATGTCCCACGTGGGACACGTCTACCATTCCAAGAGCATGATAGCTGTGTATTAAGCTACTGTGGCCACAGACGTGACATCCATGTATTCAGTGACACAGTAACACACACACACACTCACGGCTTCACCGACACAGTAACACACAATCACACACAGTTGCTACTGGTGGAATGAGGACCCCTGCATATGTGCAAATCATCATTACAGTACTGTGCACCTACATGATGCGCCACAGTGAATACACATGTACAGGTAGTCAGTACGGCCTAAGATCGGGGACATCAACACGGATAGTAGAATCAATAACCTGGATGGTGGGAGGGGTCTTATCAGTTCAGTATGGTAACATACATCCTCACCCCAGGGACCAGTCAGCCCTACATGCACACACTGTGGCATTCAGTAATTAATACACCTATGTCATGCACATACAGATACCTCACATGTATGAGATACACGGTCCTGCCTATGTCCTGCTTTCTACATTGCAGTCTGTACAGATGTGCACACTAGTGTACAGGAGAGTGAGCAACAACTGAGATGTATTCCCCACAATACGTGACATATATGGACACACACGCAATCACACATGCCAGTACTGTGAATCTCAGACCTGCCTAGCTCATGTTATGTATGTCAGATGTACAGCAGTATTGCATGCATTACAAACTGTATTGACACTTCCTGTGGCAACAGTGCTGATATATGCACTAGGGACGTCATATCTATTAACAGGTGTCAAGTGGTTTACCTTCGCTGTCACCCTGACCGCTGTCTAAGTTGTGTGTTATGTCCCTCAATTAATGAAACCATTGCTTACCGATTACACAGGGTATTGTAGGACCGCTTGTGGCACACCTGTGAGCTGTCCACAGCAAACATCTATCTGCAAAGATGGCCCACCACTTAGTTATTTCAACACATCTGTCCATACCTGTGGTACATCTTTCTGTACATTCAGCATATCACCATATACAGTTGGCAATGTTGAGGCTGCATTGCAGCTGCGTGATGTACTAGGATACACGCCACCTGCATACATCAGCAACTGCACACACATGTTATCTGAATGCACAACACTACATGTACAGGTATGTAGGTCCTACAATCCCGACATTTGATCATGTTTGTAGGCATTGCAATTGGTGGATATGTGTAATGACATACATGACACATGGACTGTTGTATGATATTATGGGTGACCAGTACAGAGGGGATGTTACCTCTGTTAACACTGATATCACACCTTATGTACTGTTAGCATTCAGCAGCCATGGACCAACATTCCATGTGCATGTGTGTAATGGCTGTAGCCACCTGTTTGCACTAAGGACTACAACAGCTATGCTATTTACAGGTATGTTGTGTGTGTGGCATGTACATACCCAGGGCAGGTACATGTATGTCATATCCATACATGAGGGTGTGTACTGGTGTACAACAACAGTCATCTGCTAATGGTGGAAAGTACTGAGGGCCCTTGGTATGTGTACAGCTGACCTGGTCACAGACAGTGATATCATTGCATTGCATAACACATGATGCAACTGTGTCAGTACATGTGTAATCTCTACAGTTGTTGTAGGGCTTAGTACAGTACACAGATCAAGGGATACATGGTGGTGTACTCTTCTATGTCATACAACATGTATGGTTGCATGTTGGTGGTCCGAGGGCATGGTGGTGTCTGCAGTTTACATCCTAGAATGCAGCATGTGACACTGTGTCCTGCACATGGCTCATCTGTGATGCCTTTCATGCAGGGATGGATCAGTACATGTGAGTGGCCTTTATGTATGTGGGTACACCACCTGAGTGGTCCGTACCTGTGTTATGGCCCACATGTCTGGTTCTGAGGTATATGGTGGTAGTGCTAGGTTCTGAGGTATATGATGGTAGTGCTATTGTGCACTACAGAGACATGAGCCAGGTGTTCCTCACTGCACAGATGCCAGTACTCCCCATTGTTGGATCTACAGTAACCAGCTGTGAATATGGACGAGGCACATCTAGCACTGGTTAGCATAAGAAAACAATGCAGTTGTCCTGTAGGTGTATGGGAGTTAACTTGTGTTTAGGACATTTGCCTTGGAATGGCACTGTGTGGGCGGATACGACTTGGGTAATATCCACATTCCCTTGTATCATGGATGCATGTGATATGTGACAAAGGCCTGTCTACTGTCAGCCATGTCATCCCAGAATGACAGCTGATGTTGTGTAAAAGACCAGTGTCAAATATATGTAGAGCAGTGTTCCCACTAACAATGACAACTAGTAACACCAGAGCCCATTACAATGTGTTCTTTACATCTACCTGTAATAGTATGGCCACTGTGGCCCTCCATGTTTAGCAACAGAGTGCATCCCAGTCAGCCCTGTGCTACTAGGAGTATGAGCATGCCCAGTATATCCTTGTGTAGATGGACACATAGTAGTGTATTCCGACCAGCCTTTTGCTACTAAGTGTGTGAGCATGCCCCCTGTGCTACTAAGTGTATGAACATGCCCAGTATATCCTTGTGTAGATGGACACATAGTGCATTCCAAACAGCCCTGTGCTACTAAGTGTGTGAGCATGCCCAGTGACACCTTGTGTCAGTTATGTGCCTCTGTGTATGGGCATGGCCATTGTAACCCTGTGTAGTGGTAGTAGCCGTCTATTCCACAGATGGGCATACTCCAGGTCAGGATGGATTCCTATTTTCAACACACAGGTTTACAGGTATGTACATCTTAACTGCCAGCATCCCTGTTGCTGTCCACATTCCCAGATGGTCATAATGACAACCTTGACATGTGTAGTTTGTGTGGCGTGATTCATAAGTATGTAGTATTGTAATAGTAATCTGTAAATAGGCAGGTGTTCCGCCCGCCACTGGCGTGTGTGTGTGTATGTCTGTTCTCATTTGCCAGTGGACTCTAAATTGCTTTTAGACTGCCCACACTCCATACATTTCTTATACCCACCGTTAGCAAGGCCGATGATGTCATGCATCTACAAATACACCTCTGGAAGGGCTGTGTCCCAGTAATCTTGGTAGCGCATTCTGTAACTGTGTAATGCTGTAGTGTAATAAAGTAGTTAGGTCGGTGTTCTAGTCCCACACTTGCCGTGGGTGTGTGTGTGTGTGTGTGTGTGTGTGTGTGTGTGTGTGTGTGTGTGTGTGTGTGTGTGTGTGTGTGTCCCTGTTTGCCTGAGGACTGAGTAATGCTTTTATACTGCTCACACTCCATATATTTCTTATACCCACCGTTAGCATGGCCGATGATGTCAGCCATCTACAAATACACCTCTGGGAGTGCTATGTTCCAGTAATCTCGGTAGCGCTTTCTGTAACTGCGTAATGCTGTAGTGTAATAAAGTAGTTAGGTCAGTGTTCTAGTCCCACACTTGCCGTATATGTGTGTCCCCATTTGCCTGAGGACTGAGTAATGCTTTTATACTGCTCACACTCCATACATTTCTTATACACACCGTTAGCAAGGCCGATGATGTCACCCATCTACAAATACACCTCTGTGAGTGCTGTGTCCCAGTAATCTTGGTAGTGCACTCTGTAACTGTGTAATGCTGTAGTGTGATAAAGTAGTTAGGTCGGTGTTCTAGTCCCACATTTGCCATGTGTGTGTATGTGTGTGTGTGTCCCTGTTTGCCTGAGGACTGAGTAATGCTTTTGTACTGCTTATGCTACATACATTTCTTATACCCACCTTTATTAAGGCCGATGATGTCACCCATCTACAAATACACCTCTGGGAGTGCTGTGTCCCAGTAATCTTGGTAGTGCATTCTGTAACTGTGTAATGCTGTAGTGTGGTAAAGTAGTTAGGTCGGTGTTCTAATCCCAGACATGCCAACTGTGTGTGTGTGTGTGTGTGTGTGTGTGTGTGTGTGTGTGTGTGTGTGTGTGTGTGTGTGTGTGTGTGTGTGTGTGTGTGTCTGCCTGCGTGAGACAGGTACAGTGTTTTGTAGTATTCGCCATAGCGTGTGCCTTAAATGCATGTTCCTGCAATGTGATATGGTAGGAGTTTGTATACAGGACATGGCAAGTGTGTGTTTGTCTGTCAGAGCCTGTGTAGAGGTGGCCATGATTGTCGTACCATTGGACATGTTTGGGAGTGGGTTTTGTAGTTTTTCTATATAGTATCCACCTTATGACACATTGGCCACCTCACGAGGAGTACAGCTGTCAGTCAGCCAAGGCAGTGTGTTGGCAAGCCATACCCATACATCTGGCAAAAGGGCTGGTGAACTAAGTATGCAGCCCTACTAGTACCCGATATATGTCCCGCACCCATGTGCCATGCACATACAACCTTGCCAAGGCTATCCCACTATGTTGCTAGTAACATGCACATTGAGGACAGATAGTTGGCATGGTGTGACTGCAGTGGCCTGCAGAGGGCATTGCACCCTGTACAGCGGTACAATAGGCACATATATGCGGACAATTTGCCTTCACTGTGTTCGACACTGAATGGCTGCAACAAATGTGGTGCCATCATATGTGATCCACTAAGGCCAGACAATGCTGTACACATGTGTCCTGTATGGACCCATGCCACTAACACCACAAAATACTTGTCCATTCTATCCATGCAGGTGCAGGGCCGACCTGCTCACTATAAGGAGGTTTCGCCACACCAGGCCAGTATTGGCATATCGGGGTATAACAGGCTGTGTACACTACATTTGTCTGCCAAACCAGGTACACCTGTGCACATCACTGTACAGTATTGTGGGACATGCACATCCCAGGCAATGTCCATGTGAAAGATTATCAAACACAGACATGGCATGCATTGCAAAGCTATGGCCCTATACATTGGTAACCAGGATGTCAGGCCAGATAATGCAGTACCCATCTGTTTGGGACCTTGCAGACTCTACACCCCTGCACTGCACACCATTGTTGGGTGACGCAATGTCAAGGATTACCCCTCACCCAGCCTTGTACAGCCATCTTGCACAGCCAAACACTACACACCCATGGAGCAATGCATACCTGCATGGCAGTACTGGCACCCTGTGTCTGCATGTGGGTTATGATGCTCCCAACCACAGTCACTCCCAGTATAAACCTCATTGGCATACCAACAGTTGTCAAGCACTTTCACATGCCCTAGCCCATAGAACCTCCAGATATCTCCTGTGGTGCATGTGGTCCAGTGCATTACTGAGGTGCGGCAAACTAAATAGTTACATTGTGTATTTGCCGCTCTGGCAAAGGTGTCAATGCGTGTCCATTAGAGTGTGGTTGTGGTGACAATGGCATCCGTTCACATGGACTGATGTGTGCCACACCTAATGTATGTCTACTATATCTGTTACAGATGGCACTCACTCACCTACACACATGTTCTTACAGCACTGCAACATGTCACCTCTGTGGCACATGTAGTAACGTCATGCACGTGTAATAGTAATGAGTAGTCAGGGGTTTGCCCTTGTACTATTCAGCGTGTGGCAGATGATGCTTATGGTTAAGTCTCCAAGCCCTTCCCTGGTGTACAATGCCTGGCCGGCACACACACTCTCTGGTGGATGTGAAGGTGTATACCTGCACAGCAGCAGCATGTGTATTGTAACAGATGGAAATGGTCAGGTGATGACCTCTGCACCTATTGCAGTTCTCCTCTAGCTGATTGCATGTGGTACAGCTGTGATGGTATTCCCATAGCCATCCGCATGATAAACACAGTACACTATTTAGGGAAACATGTTTTTATCTGGTCATGACAGTCACTGTGAGTGGTACCTGGATGTGGTGTTCTGACACGGCATCGCAGATGATATCTGGATGTACCTCAATCATTTTCCACAGTGGGAAATAGCCTAATGACAGGAGGATGATGTGCCACACAACTACAGCATGTAAGTGTAGCTATGCTGCATTGAGACTACTGCCTGTTTAACATGTATGTGGTAATGGCTGTTCTGCATGTTAAAAATACAGACATGACAGTACTCTGTTCATGAGGGAACCCCATTTGTAGGGCCATCTGTGAACAGGTCAGTGTGTGCAGCAACCATTTGTTTCCTGTGTTACACACTGAACACACTTCTGTGCACAGCAGAAGCATGGTGTGAGGATTGCAGACAGTACATGATGATAGGGATGTGTTACTGCCATCGCGTCCTTCACTGGACATGTGTCACTTGAGACAGTGTTATGACTGACACTGTGTGGGATTCCCAGTGACAAGCCAATGATGGACAACTGTTCATAGCTGCGGTCACACATCTACTACACATTGTACAGTTGCCATGTGGTATATATGCATGTGTTGTGCTCCCTCTGCAAATGTATACCATCTGTTGTGTTGGGTTGCTGGTGATATCTATGCATACTGTCGTAGGTAATCCTGTATGCTGTTATCTATCACTAAGCCATATGTGGGTTTAAAACGCAACACCATAGGCTGAATGGGTTGGTAGGTCCCGGCAAATCCTCCTGTCCCACTTCAGCTGACCATCGCACCGGGCACTATCACATCTCTGGCCCAGCCATTAACATCAACCACTGTTGACTCTGCACCAATGTCTGGTGGTACCACCACTGAGGATGGAGTATGTCCCCCTTGGGAGCTGGACAAGACAGATGCATATCTGCTGTTGTGCTGTCCCGGACATGTTGTGTTGGTGGCTCCCTAAGGGGTTATAAAGCCAGATACGCCAGTTCAAGGGCAGAATGTCACATTTACAGGGTGATGCTGCCCCTCCTGGACAGCACCCAGCATTGCCTCCTTTGCAGCTGTGTAGGTGCAGTGGCAGTTGCCCATGGCTGGAGACCTCCATCCCACTGTTCCCATGGGATTTTGAATACTGAAGACCCATGCCCATCCAAGGTGTACCCCCCCTCATGTGTCATATACCAACCCTGTATGCTGTCATTTCTGTGCTCCTACCTATCCTCCACGGCCATACCTGCACTCCTTCCCCAACATCTGACCCTCACCTATGGACACATAAGGCCATTCGGCTCCTAGGACACCATCTGCCCTATACATAGCTGTCCATTACACACACGTGCCCACTGGACACATGAAACCCTTGTAATATGCATCATAACGTACTACTGTTATCTTCACCACTGTCCCTCAGGTGCATGGTCCTGGTATGCACATCACTCCTACATGGTCCTGGTACACCTTGTGATGTCTATTACATCATACTACACGACTCCAGTATTGGGATTGGCCACCCATTAGGCGACGGCAATGGATTCAACTGTACGGAATCAGCAGCCTGTCCAGTGACACAATCATATTTGTGTGCACCTCATACAATGTGCTCCCACTTTGTGATGCCTATTACATCGGAATACATGAATACAGTATCGGAAACGGCTGCTTATTAGGTGATGGCATGGTGTTCACTGTACAGAATCAGTGGCCTGTCCGGTGAATCATTCATATTCATGTGTTCCTCTTAGGCATACCTTGTGATGCCTATCACATCGGACTATATGACTACAGTCATAGCCGGCCTTAGGCATAGGCCAACTAAGCAGCCACCTAGGGGGCCACTTTAGTGGGGGCACTTTACCAGTATTTATTTGGTGTAGGTAGACCAGGATGGGGGCACTGGGTGGTGTGGTGGGGGGTATCATTGTGCCCTCTGCTTAGGGCACCAGTTGACCTAAGGCCACGCCTGACTACAGTATCAAGAATGGCTGCCCATTATGTGAATGCATGGCATTCGACTGTACGGAATCATCAGCCTGTCCGGTGAATCATTCATAATTGTGTGTTTCTCTTACAATCTGCTCCCACCTTGTAATGCCTATCACATCGGACTACATGACTACAGTATCAGGAATGGCTGCCCATTAAGCGACGGCATGGCATTCAACTGTACAGAATCAGTGGCCTGTCCAGTGAATTAATCATATTTGTGTGTTCCGCATACAATCTGTTCATGTCTGGCTGATACATGGGAATCGAAACCCTGCATTACAAACAAGTAGTTGGGTTGTGGTAGCCACATCCATCGGACAGATCATGCTACCGCATACCTATTATAGGTTTGCCACCTTCTTGATTAGCCAAGGTAGGGCTTTAGGGTTACCACCTGTTCCACTTTGCGAGGGACACTGCGAAAATAAT